>NW_026973756.1:162500-355000 GCF_035594125.1 Scylla paramamosain
ACAAACTTTTATCTCTTACTTTCCTTCTTTTATTTCTTACCTTTTCCTTCAGCAATAAACACTCTTAAATTACTTCACCCATCTTTACTTTACTTAGTTCAGTTCAGTTCAGATACTTCAACACTGAGAAAACCAGCAAAATAAAATACATTAGAAGTAAGAGTGGCGGATTAATTCTAGTCTCTCATCCAGTAAAAGATTCATGAAGCATTCAATTTTATGAGGAACCGTTCAAAATATAAATTATAGAAATATAGAAAATACAAAGGAAATGAGTGTGGCTGATTATGTCCACAGACGTACCCATGCTCTCTCTCTCTCTCTCTCTCTCTCTCTCTCTCTCTCTCTCTCTCTCTCTCTCTCTCTCTCTCTCTCACCTATTTATCTCCTTCACTTTTATGAGGAGAGAAAGGGAAGTGAATTAGTACAGAATGTATGAATAATTGGAAAAGAAAAGCAGAGAAAAGGAGAGAAAAGAAAGACGGAATAAAAAGTGAAGAATAAAGAGAAGATGAACAGAAAATGTACAATCAGTTGGAATAGAAAAGCAGAATAGGAGAGAAAAAGACGGAATAAAGGAGGAAGGACAGAAAGAAAAGAAAATCAACAGAAAACGTACAACTGATTAGAATATGCAAGCAGCACAGGAGAGAAAAGGGATAATAGAGGAGGAAGGACAGAAAGAACAGATAAGAGAGACAACGAGCGATAAAGAACAGAACAGAGAATGAAACTGAAGAGAAGAAAGAGAACAGCAGTAAAGTATCCTGGAGCGCGGCGATTTTTTCTCCCACGGTTTCAATTACCTTAAAAGAGAAGCGTGGCACACCTGCAACACCTGACAAGTTACTCACGCCCCGTTTGAAACTCTTCGCTATCATTTAATTCTTAAGGGAACACAATCTAAGTTGTTTTCTTTCTAGATTTTTTTTTATTTTTCTTTAGTCGCTGGTTTGTTCTCATTATTTTTAAGTGACTGCGCGCGCGCGCACACACACACACACACACACACACACACACACACACACACACACACACACACACACACTATCGGTCTATATATTCGTGGATAAAGTCATTACATGTCTTTGAGGGCGAACAAAATAAAAACACTTAGCACAAGAATTTTAAGGCGGACATTAAGGCGGGCGGCGGCGGTGATGGCGGTGGTGGTGGACACGAGCCATTACAAAAACAAGAGAGCAAATTCGCTCTGAGAAACACGAGGCGAAGTTTTGTATACAGTTTCAAAAGACTGATATCAGTACTGGCACCAAAATAAATCTGGTCAAGTAATTTAAAATTTCAATGATTGAAGCTTCGTCTTTGTTCAATAGGATCATCAGACTGAGTTCAGCAAATGCCACGCCTCCATTACGCACCAGAGAAAAGGTTAAGGACACCACACAAAATTAAGTACAAACGTTTATTTCTTGTTTTGGTTTGCAATTATCTTTTACGTTTATTTTATGATGCCTCTTCGCACGTGTATAGAAAGCAGTGTTACAATTTATTACTGGTAATTCTAATCTTTCCACTATTAATATTCCAGATGTATGGTGAGTTTTCAATGGGCAAGTGAATGATAAAGTAATTACATATTTTTCGATACTTTGAAGTAACGATAAAAAAATAAACTCCACAGCAGAGGGTGAAGAAGAGTGAATAACGCGTGGACATACAAGTATCTGTTGTTATGTCTTACAAGAATGTCTTCTTACACAATGGTAGACAAAAATGAGAAGAATAAAATAAAAGTACCAGGTTCGCCTGTGTTGGCAAGGCTACTGCGCGCCGCCCACTCACGGCCGCGATCCCACTGCTGCTCCACACGGGTGCTTTTGGCTGCTGGGTTTCCCCCCTGGCCTGGTTCACACCTCCTTAGGCAACCTGGACGCCCCCGGCTCCCCAGGGGCGGCCATATTGATGCCGAGCTTAGTGCGGACGCCCACTCAACATGGCGAGTCCCGCAGCAGCCACCCTCGCCTCAAGCCGTCCACTGGGCCAAGCCTCCGCGTCGCCGGATTACAGGGCCGCGCCACCAACCCCGGCTGGAAGCAACGTTTCAGGAATATATCTTTAATCTTCTCCACAGCATGTACCAAGGGATCTTCTGCTTAGCCAATAATGAAAGGCGTTTGCTTATGATGCATGTATTGCACATAGGCTGCACATTTCTACGCAATCCTTTCATAATTATTGGTTTTCTTTCACGAATGTCAATGGTAGCATGAGATGGCTGGAGACGAGAGGATGCTGTGGTACGATAAAGATTCGTGAATGATGGAGGAATGGCGTGGAAGAGTTTTGTAATGAATCAAGGAAGTGAGGGAGTGAGGGAAGGCGTGGTAAAGCACAGCAAAGCAAGGCGAGGGCTGGAGAGGCGTGGCTGTGTGCTCGCTCCTCCTTGCAAAATACTGCATCGCCTCTTTCTTTCCACTCGTCTTCACTTTCTCAACTCCCAGACTTGGATTTTCTCCCTGACAGCGAGGGGAAAGCCACGATGCAGTGCAGCTGTAACGGACACCGGTGGGGGAAGCCCTCGCCCACACACTCCCCGCTGCGGCTTCCTCTCTCCCCAACACAAGAAGCACTGGTTTCCGCTTCGCCTTGAATCCAAACCCACTGCGGCCAGTCTAACACATCCTGGACTGCTTGGAAATTACCGACGCCCTCCACCCTTCGTCAGAACTTCCACCGCGGTTCTTCTCGTCGGGAACTCCAGTGCGTTTTCTACAAGTACGAGTACACCACGAGTACGAGTACACCACGAGTTTTAAGTAAATCATCGAGAAAATTGTGTTTTTCGAGACCCTAAAATGTTTTTCCTTCCCTTCTGTTTCTTCATTTCTATGAATGCAAAACTGTTGCCACTGAATACACCGCGCTATGTTGTGCAACACGAGCACACACACATCCTCTTAACGTCTACAAGGGATGACTATGAAAAAAAAAAAGTAGTTTGAAAACTCTGATGGAAGGAAATAGTTATTGATTACAAAATTCATAATTTTTATCTTTCATACTGTTCTCAAAGAAAACAGAGAGAGAGAGAGAGAGAGAGAGAGAGAGAGAGAGAGAGAGAGAGAGAGAGAGAGAGAGAGAGAGAGACGTACACAATCAGTGATAAATGGCCACCCCAGTGAACTTCTTTATTCACTCCCATTCAACGCCAGGCAAGCAGATTACACACCCTGCGACCTCTTAAGTGTGTGTGTGTGTGTGTGTGTGTGTGTGTGTGTGTGTGTGTGTGTGTGTGTGTGTGTGTGAAGCTGTCTATGAGATCAAGTGGCTTTATAACTTGGGAAACAATACACATTAAATACGACAACCGGAATTCAATATAATGAATCTCACGCACGCTGGTTCCTGCAGCTTGATCTTTGTACATTTTTCTTTCCCTTTTTGTATCTCTAATGTGAATCTATTTGCTTCCTTTTTTTTTTTTTTTTACATATTTTCCTCGTAATATTAAATTAGGCTATGCTAAGTTTGATTTTTTTTCTTGCTCTGCTTATTATGCCCGCATTTTTTTTTTTTCATTGTACCACATCAGACTACTCTACCCTGAAAAGAACATCAAACATTGGTCTAAGCCAGATCTAGCGGCAAAATCGTAACACTGGCAAAATTAAAACGGCATCAGCTGACCAAAATTATTAAAACAAGTTCCTATTTACAATGAGAATTTTGTGCCGACTTCTGCAGACGGTTTGATAAAAATGTACGTTGCGACGATCTAGCAATGACAAAATTCATGATAATGGTATGGCACCCCTGGGCACTGTCTGTGACACCCCAGGACGCCGCGGCACGCACTCTGAGAAACATTGGCCTTTGCTATGATAAGCGCGCGTCAGTGATGGGCCGCTCTCTCTCTCTCTCTGTTATGTTTGCAGTGTTATGAACACTTTGAGGCGCATAGAACAAGCTGCCTGGATGTCAGTACAAACACTTGTGAAGGGAATAATTTAGTGAGCCAGAAATCCAAGCCCACATCAGCTGCCACTCCCGTCACCTCCACAACAGGTGGTCTGGGGCTTGCGAGTGGAGTGGTCTAGGAACACTTACAACTACACAAGGCCTCCTCCACCCTGCCACTCAGAAAACATTTGGCATATTATCCTCGCTCCTCTTCCTTGCAATGGATATAACACAACAGTATTTGTTTGAATCATTCCCTTTCTTCTGTGTTGTGTGTCTAAAACGATTACATGTTCAGTGAGCCAATAGTCTGGACACACGGAAAATGTATCTTTTAATCATTCTCTTTCATTCATTCTTGTTCGATAATGTCTGCCTGCATTATGATCACTCCTCGTGTCCACTCAGTACTATCAAGTCAATTTGTTCTTTTGACACTCATAGTCAAGATATGAAAAGAAAAAAAAAAGTAATAATATTGATGTGTCCAGATTTTGGGTCATCCTGTACAAAACACATTTACACACACACACACACACACACACACACACACACACACACACACACAGTGTACACTCACCACTCAGAAGGCGTCACTGATAACCGGACAGGAGTGGTTCGTACTGTACTTGCCAAGGAAGTCATCATCACTACACCGTCCTAGCGCCACGCCTACGCCTCCCTGCCACCGCCAGTAATTTCAGCATTTCATCGCTCTGCACCATCACCACCATGTCTCACCATCGCGCCGTGCACCATTACACCTCCCGCCACCATGCCACGCACCATGGTTGGGAAAATAACTAATAAAACGTCAGAAATTCACATACCATTGACACGACACACAAAGCAAACATACCGCCGCACACACTGGCCTGCGCGCGCAGGATGACTCTGCTGTGACGTCATGGCGCGGATTTCAAAATATTATTCTCCTCATGCACGATTATGAACTGAAGTCTCATTTCTTGGTGTGTAGAGGTTAAGTAAACATTTCGTAGGCAATTAAGAGGCGCTGGAATGTAACGATGATCCGTAAAACACGTTTTACTTTTCGTGGCAACCTTGGAGAGGTGACAGGCATGCCAGCCAAAGTGATGAACCCATCCAGGCAGCACCCTTGGCTTCCTTGGTGGCACCGTGTCCCTAGATTTACAATGCGAGGAGAAACAGTAGAAGTTTAGCTATGGCAACCACTACTGCCAGGCTCACCTCTCTTGGTTTGCAGTCACTTGGTACTGGGGCGAATGGTACCAATACTCCTCCTTGCCCCGCCTCCTCCTCTTCCTCCTACACACCCGAGTCTAGGGCCAAGGCTTGGAGGGGCAAGGCTTGGAGGGGCGCTAAGGATACCGTGGCGTATGGAGGTAATAACAATGCACTTCCACCCGCTTCACCGCCCTGAGTGTGTGTGTGTGTGTGGCGGCGATCAGAGACGAGTCACAAAGCTGTATAATTGATGTTTAACCGTTTGACTCCCACTTGGTACACTTTTCCCTAATTACCAATCACTCTGAGACATTTTAGAGACCAAGTGGTTTGAGTACCAAGTGTTTCGAGAACCAAACGTCCTGCGGCTTATTTACACTCAGGCCGATCTGCCTTGAGGATCATCTGACCTGAGGCCAATGCGACCTGATTACCTTCCGCTCCAGTACCAAGTGACTATGCTCCCGCCTCTCCCTGCCCAGTAGAAACGGCGAGCTCAAGTGCGTGTGAAGACCAGTTATCTTGTTTAGATCGTATGGTTGTTCAAGTCTTTAAATAACAAGTATGTAGTGATCGAAAAGTAAATTCACGAGAAGTAGTACATCTTGCTAAACTGCTTTTGTGTGCTTCACAGGAATATGGTGATTGCTTGAGTCAGATACTGCATCCTTTTAAAAGGGCAGTTTCTAATCAAAGGAGCTACTTCGTTTCACACATGTCACATATCCAACTAAGCTTTAACTAACCGATTTAACGCTCTGCAATGTATGGAAGGCTGGACCATTTAATAGACACCACAGAAGATCAATCTTTTCCGGCAGGACGCGGAAGTGGCACGCCTGCTCCAGCATGGCCTTGACCCTGGTGGCCCCTCCTCGTGCTGTGCATCTTCCTGTGCCTACAGCAAGGCAGCGTCACTCTTCTTCTTCAAACCCTTGGAGAGGGCAGTGTGTGTGTGTGTGTGTGTGTGTGTGTGTGTGTGTGTGTGTGTGTGTGTCCCCAAGTCTGTCACATCTTGAGAAATGTTATGATGTCAAAGAAGGGCATGGCAGTCATCGTGGGGGACAACACAGTGAAGGACGGACTTTCTTCTCCCTGACGTAAAGACCCACCGTTCCCTTCAGCTGAAAAGGGAAGAAAGACCACTCAGTATACAGAGAAAAAAGAAAATGTATTTGTACCAGTAGACAATAAAATGATAAATCAGGAATCCTTGTGTTCCCTCACTAAGAAAAAGAAAAGAAAACGATTTATTTTTAAAAGGTTATTTGACTTTGCGTCCACTAACGCGATGGGAGTTGAAAAACAAATGTACGAGTGAAAAATACTCAGCTCATTGCAGCACATTGATGGTCCAGACTGGTTCTCTAAATGGCGACAATACGGTTAACAAGATTAATTCATTAACTCAGAACTCATTCGCCCTGATGAGTGCTGACAAATGTTCCTTTTTGTTGTCAGGAGTGATTGATTCAATTCCTGTGTTTTCAAAGCTACATCACAGAGTCAGACCATACGAAGAGACAGTGCAGCGACCAATAACCACCACCACCACCACCATCATCATCATTATCGTCATCATCATTGTCGCCATCATCATCATCATCATCATCATCATCATCATCATCACATAATCATTGACAGGACAACAACAGGCAGGAAAACGTTGTACATTAATTGTCCATGTATTGAAGTTTTAATGAGTCACGTCTCTGTCACGTGTGGGTCCTGTATAAAGTGACTCAGTTTGGGTTTTTATTGTATCTATCACATATAATTATTTGTTTCCTACATCCCTGTTCTATTTCTGATCTTACAGGTACATTTTCCTTACAACATACCATATAGCTGCTTGTTCTCTACATACCTGTTCTATTTCTCATCTTACAAGTATGACACGTCCTGCAATCATGGAATTCTTCACTGATATATACCAGTGGAGATGCTTGAGTCACTACAGCTTTCTCCAATGCTCTCCTGAGGCACAAATGTATTTCTTTGTACCACTGAAGTATTTTATTTGAATTGCTAGCCTATACATATATAATCCAGTGTTGGACTACTGGGCAGCATTCAGCCAAACCAAAAGGCGAGGCGGGGAAGGGAGAATAAACAGAGCCATCACCTTTATCAAAACTCTTCCCATAAAAAAAGTTGATATGCTGCTACAACACTACAATGCTCATTACAATTTATTTATTTATTTATTTATTTATTTTTTTCATT
This sequence comes from Scylla paramamosain, assembly GCF_035594125.1. Lineage (NCBI taxonomy): Eukaryota > Metazoa > Arthropoda > Malacostraca > Decapoda > Portunidae > Scylla > Scylla paramamosain. Next base: position 169,860 of record NW_026973756.1, read on the forward strand.
TCATGCGAACATTTTTGTTTTTTCTTGTTAATTTTTTTTTTCTGCAACGCTCAAAGCCTCTCATGGTCATTGATTTTTAACATTCACTGGAGGTCACAACAATAACGAAAGAGGTCACTTCAGTAACTTGACGCTGTTCTGGAAGGCCCAACACTTTTTCCACAGTGGTATTCGTTGGTGTGTTTTTTACAAGTTTAGTTTATAATTCTTGGAGTGTTTCCATTTCTGGTGAGAGTCGTGTTTGTTTAAGTGTGGGCGTGAGTCACGAACTTTGCCTCTTGAAGGATTTGATCTTTGGCTGAGTCTGGGAGCTTCGCTGTGACAGCTTCCCACTGAACACTCGCTTGTCCAAAGTGGTGGTGTCGTTATTTACAAAATGCTTATGAAAAATAGTACTACCTGTCAACATGCATCTATTTATCACAACGCCAGGTGGGTCTTCATGTTCGTGAAACTTTTCATGTACGTATTTATCATTATCATCAACATAATATTTTTTCTTCTTCTTCCCTCTTTTTTGTTACCACTGAGCTAAGTGTGTGTGTGTGTGTGTGTGTGTGTGTGTGTGTGTGTGTGTATGTGTGTGTGTGTGTGTGTGTGTGTGTGTGTGAATCGAGGTTAAAGTGTTTGTTATCATTCATTCTTCAGAATAATGATAGTAGTAGCAGTAGTTAGTAGTAGTAGTAATTGTATAAAGTGGTGGTGGTAGTAGTAGTAGTAGTAGCAGTAGTTAGTAGTAGTAGTAATAGTATAAAGTGGTGGTGGTAGTAGTAGTAGTAGTAGTAGTAGTAGTAGTAGTAGTAGTAGTAATAATATAATAATAATAATAATAATAATAATAATAATAATAATAATAATAACAACAATAATAATAATGAATCACCACTATGTATCGGCCAGCTGTGGTGTGATGGCAGTAATTAGTGCTCAGTAGTGGAGTGTGGATGATTAATATAATAAAACTGCCATCAAAGTACACGACCTCTTTGATCTCTCTTAATTAAAAACAATCCGGCGACCATCACGCTCAAGGAAAAATGTCCAGCCGCCCTGACAGCGAACCTATGGAAGACCTCTGATGGCTGACTGACTCACTCACTGGCTGACTGGCTGGCTGGCTGACTCACTGGCTGACTGCTATGTTGATTGGCTGGTTTAAGGAGTGACTGGCTGATTTATTTACTGACTGACTGACTAGCTGGCTGGCTGGTTGATTGACTGATTGACATTCAGCCGCCTGAAGGCAGTAAAATACCACTACGACTTGTCACACACTGATTTTTGAGTAAGCTTCTTCAGTGTCTTTTAGTGTCTTTTCTTTATTTTTGTCTAAATATAATACACCGGAACGGCTTCTTCACACAATCATTACTTTTTTCGTCTCTGCTTTTTCATTTTCTTTTTTTGTTAAGGGTTTGTTTCATTTGTTCCTTTGAAGACAGTAACTAGTCACGCGGCGCGGCTTATCACAGCGACCTTTTGTCTTGCCTTCTTTACTCTTTTTTTCTTTCTTTCTTTCTTTCTTTTTTTTTTTTTTTCTGTCAGTAAATACTCCTTCGGTTTGTTCATACCGAGATTTTTGTCTCAGCTACTTCAGTGTCTTCTTTACGGCTTTTTATTTACTTTTCTACTTTAAAGGCAGTAAATACTTACACGACTTGCCCACACACTCAATTTTCAACCTCTCCACATTTTTAAAACAATTTTTTTGTCTCATTTTTTTTTGTTGTTGTTTGAAAGGGACGGCTTGTCACCAAGTGATTTTGACATCAAGTATTTTTATGTTTTGTTTTTAATAAATTTAATTATTTATTTATTTTTATTTTAAAGCGGTAAATAGTCCTTCCACCGGTTTTTGTCTCAGCTTCTTTAAAAACTTTTTTTTAAGTCTTTTATTTCGTTTCACTTATTTTTTACTGCTTCTCCAAGGTGTTATCCACTATCCTTAATTCTGACTATTTTCTTAATCCTCTATCCTTAATCCAGACTATTTTCTTCGTTTAACAGTCTTAATCCGGAACAATTTTCCTAATGTCCTTAACCCAGACTATTTCTGTACTCAGTTCACTTCTCCTATTTTCTCTTTGTGAGCTACATGTGAGCAGGCTTTTTATTCATTTATTTCATCTCTGTGCTGATCTCCATGATACATTACATAAAAATGAAGTCAGATAGGACGCATGAGGGCGGCCCGCTCAGTGAGGGAACATGTCGAGGCGGAACTGTTTTCTGTTGAGCTTCTGTTGAGGTCATGGTGGAATGAACATAGTCTGTGGCTGCTGGTAATTCACAGAGCCTGCGTGTCATGCTCCTCCGTGTCCTGCCTCTTCTTAGCCTGCGTGTCATGTTCCTCCGTGTCCTGCCTCTTCTCCTTAGCCTGGGTGTCATGATCCTCATTATCATAAAGTTATTCTTTGACTTCCTATCTGTTTGTTTGTTTTATATAAGTTTTTTTTTTTTTTATGCATTTTACATATTTGTTTGAAGGTAGTGATACTCCTACTGTTTGTCACGCTTGTCATTTTTGTCTGAGCTTCTTCCTAAGCAGTAAAATCTCCGTGTGATTTGTTTGTGGTTCTTCATTGTCTTCAAGCTCCATCACAACCTCCTCTTCCTTGTCCTATGGCAGAATCTCGTGGTGCTCGACAACTTAAGGCTTCTTCACCTGCATCTCAACTGGTCCCATAATGCTGTGTCGCGTCCTGGCTGCTCCAAGCCTAGTATCGATGTCTCTGCTGAGGTCTCTGCTCACGCCCCTCCCAACGCGTGCCTGTTCGTGCCTCTGCCTAGCCCATCGCTGATGCCTGGCCGTGCCTGCCACGCAATCCTCCTTGCTTGCTTCTCTGATTTTGTTTGACATAAGACCACGCCCTATAGCCTTGCTGATCTCGTTGCTGGATGCCCTCCGCATGGCTCTGGTAATACTGTTTCCAATAATCCTGGTGACCGTGATGGTGACGTGTCTCCTCATGGCTCTGGTTACACCACTCCCAGTAATTGACAGAGCTGTGGTAATAATAGCCCTGGTAATAATAACCCTGGTGAACCGTGTGTTGACGCTGCTGTCGAGGACTGTGGCGATACACTTCCCCGTATCCCTGCTGATGACTGTGGTGATTGCTTTTTGATCCTGTGTGGCTTGGGTATTGCTTGTTTTGTTGAAGGGTTAGCCGAGACACCGGGTGATGCTCCACCAGAGCAGCGAGTTGAGAACTCTGTTCATACTTGTTCATACGCTCCTGCTGAGGCAGCCGAGGGCCTTGTTGCTGATAAGCGCACTGACGACTGTAATGAATGAGGCCGTCTGAGAGGCATCGCGAGGGAGCGCCGTACCCCAGCAGCAACTGGCCCAGCAAGGAGCACGGCGAGGTGTACCGGCCTGGGGCGTGTGCGGCGGGCGCCAGCACCAGGTACGCGTGCTGGAAGGCCCTTCGCGCCTCCCAGACACGGAAGGACGATCGGCCCAGATCATTGCCAGGTGTCAATGGGTCCTGGATACACAGATCTGCCCGGCGGTGGCCGCCAGGCATGACGATGGGCACGTCCTCTTTCCGCAGGTAGCGGCCGCCCCCCAGCACGCTGATGCCCGTCGTGGCGTACGAAAACTGGTGTCCATAAAAATAGAAGAATCTTAAAAGCACCAGAGCAGGCTCTTCTCGTTCCTCAGGCGGGACCTGCAGTTGGAGGAGGCTAGTGGCCATGAGCGTGACGGCGTAGGAGGAGACGCCTCCTGTGAAAACTTGGCCAAGGTTTAATCGTTTCAGATAATATCTCACGAACAGAACCACAGGCGTCAGTGTGTTAAACTGCTTTTTGAAGTCTGCCACCAGCACCGCGGCGCGCACAGCCGCCTCGCCGCCGAGAGACACGTCCACCTCCACTCCGGTCTGCTGATGAACAAATTTAACCAGAGGAGCAGTGGCCTTCTCGAGAACCTTGAGTGAGGCAGGCAGTGCCACGCCCTGCTGCAGGAGGGCGTCTCTCAGGACCAACAGAGGCGGCGGCGAGGGTGGCCACTGTCCCACCAGCGTGAGGTCGACGTCGCTGTCCGGCAAGTACAGGCCGTTAGCCAGGCTGCCCGTGACCTGCACTTGGGCCGCGGGCCACAGCGCACCAACCACGCCCCTCACGTCTTCCACCGGGCGCATCCTGCGCCGGGACTCCGCCTCCGTTCCTCCCGCCCAGCGATGGAAGTCCAGGACTTCTTGGCGAAGAGCCTGCAGGGAGCCGTTGTAAGAAGGCGCCGGATACTGCCATGGTGGAGACTGGTAGGTGGCTGCTGCAGGCTGTGTGATTGGTGCAGTGTGGTGGTGTGGCTGGTGTGTCAGGTGGTGATCTATGACGGCGACTGGGGACCTGTTCACGTCTTCCTTGATGTGCTCTTCCACCTCAGTAATCGCTGCTTCATGTTGCTGCTCAGCACCAGGTTCCCCCTCGAGAGTGTCGCCAGCAGGGAAATAAGAGTCGTTGTTGTTGTTGTTGTTGTTCTTTGCTTCTACAGTTTCTTCCTGCAAATTGTGTTGAGCCTCCAGACTTTCGTTTTCCCGCGACTGTTCCTGAATTGTACACGCCGCGTCAGACATTTCCACTGTCGTCACTTTCCCTTCCTCGTCATTATCTTGGTTTTCCTCGTCTTTCTGCCCCTGCTTCTGTTCATTCTCTCTCTCCATGCCCTCCTCTTTTTCCATCATCGTCACTTCCTCTTCCTCGCCGGTGTGTTGTTCTTGCTCACCTTTCTGTTCCAGCGTGCAATCTAGGAGGATCGTCCTGGCCTCTTTCTCTTCCATTATATTACTTTCATCTTCCTCATCGCTGTGGTCACCCGTCAGAATCATCTGATTTCCTGCCTGCTTTGGCTCTAAGGATAGCACTTCATGCTCTTCCGCCACCCACGCCTCCTCTTCCTGTTGTTCCAGCATCAGTTCCGGCACTACTGGCACTGCCTCCTCGTCCTTCACTAACGTCACGCTCTCTTCTTCGTCCCTGTGGTGTTCTGCGCCCTCTCGTTCCACACCAGTGACTGGCTCTTTTCCAGTGATAGTTGGCAATGTCACATCGACAATGTTTGATACCTCTTCAGGGAGTGGAGGCACCTCTGCACGGGAAGACTCTTTAATCGTGCAAGTACTTTGGTTATTGCAGTGATTAACATTATTTTGAATCTTTCTGTTTTTTTTCCTACGACGGCGACGAGTTCTTTTTGCTTTGTGAGTTTGTTCTTCGTGTGTCGCGGACTTGTCTTCCGTCTGTTCCTTAACTGATGAATGACCGTCACACACTTTCACTTCCTCGACAACATCATGATTTTCTTGCTCTCTCTCTTCCAGCATCTGTTCATTCCCTGTTTCCATCTCTTCTTCTTCTTCCATCATCGTCACTTTCTCTTCCGCGCAAATGTGTTCCTCGCCACGCTCCTGTTCCAGCATCCGCACGAGGAGGGCCGTCTTTGCCTCTTCCTCCTCCATCATATTCGTTTCCTTTCCCTCGTTGTTTTGAGACTTTTTCATGTTTTTCTTCCTGCGATGGCGCCGAGTTCTTTTTGCGTTGTTCTGAGTTTGTTCTTCGCATGCTATGTATTTCCCTTCCGTGGAGTGGCTTCCTGGCATCTTGCCAGTCCCTTTACCTTCATTCTGAGAGACTGTGGTGCATTCTGCTTTTAGTTCATCGTTCAAGTGATTCAGGTTGTTATTCTTCTCGTGTTCCTCCTCAATAGCCTCATTCCGTTCATTATGTTTCGTTTTCATGATGTTATTGAGTGGCTTGTTCTTCTCCAGTTCCTTATTTATAGACTCATTGTGTTCACCAGTGCACGCAAAGTTCTTTTTCCACACCACGCCTACGATAACTGGAGAGGTGAAGCCGGTGAATGGTGGCGTGCTCGTGCTTGTGTTTTGATCTTGACCAAGGGGTCTCAAATTTGGCTCGACTGAGTCTGTTATTGGTGAGTGAACGTGTACGTTTTCTACAGTCTCAATACATTTTTGTTCCTCTTCCATCTCACTGCAGTCAGTGAGTGGAGGAGGTGAGGCGCCGTCTTGTTCCTCAGCACCTGTCTCCCCGTGAGGCAGGGAGACGGCGAGGTGCTGGCTTCGTTTCCGCTTCCTCAGTCGTCGGCAAAGCTTTTGGAAGCAACAACGGACCCACGAGAAGCAACACGCCTTTTCAGGCTGCTCGTCTGAGTCGCTGCCAACTTCCATCACGCTGCTTTGCTGCGACAAGGACTCGAAGTGGCTCATTGCGGCAAACTCACTCTGAGTTTTCTTGATGCGCTTATCATAGACCATGTGCTCCTGAAGGCTCACCATGGTGACTAATCTTACAGAGAGATGGTTGGTGGACCCTGGCCTTAGCATACACTTGGCCCATCGTCCAGCGCCACGTCAACCAACTCCAAGGTACCACTTCCAAGGACTCACCAGCCAATCACCTTCCGAGAAGCAACCCTCACTTGCTTTTCACCGGTAGAGAAGTTTACTTCATGTGTTTTTTTTTTTTGTTTTGTATTATTGTAATAGTTTTGAGAATAACAATAATGATAATAATAATAATAATAATAATAATAATAATAATAATAATAATAATAATAATAACAATAATAATAATAATAATAATAATAATAATAATAATAATAATAATAATAATCCTTTATTATTATTATTATTATTATTATTATTATTATTATTATTATTATTATTATTATTGCTATTATTATGAAGTCGAATAAATCAGTAGATACAAATTGCATGCAAGAAACGTGTAACAAGTTGATATGTAGTTATAAATGAATAAGATGACAAACATTGTACATAAACCACGAGGAATCAAGTGATGGGTGACAAATGGATGACAAATGACACATCCACAATGTGTGACGAGCGGTGAGTGTGGAGCGACTGGTCTAGTGGAAGAATTATTTGAAGGTGGAGCCAGAACAAAACTGACAATGTTACGTATTACAACAAACAATGCCTGGTGGATGGGTGGTGGTGGTGGTGGAATAGGTGGAGTGGTGGAGTGGTGAAAGGAAGGCTGGAGGATTGACAGAGTACATGCCAGGGTTTGTTCTTTTCTCTTCTTTTATTCACACAAAGACAGACAGACCAAGCAGTAAAGTTACCAAGGGAAGAATACGCCAGCTAATTGCCGCTCCACACAACACACACCACCAGATTTACAATGAACTCACCCGTTTGCACTGAGCGAAAGGCAAGTCTTCCATATTCTTACCTCTGGGCTCTTGTACACACACACACACACAAACTCTCTCTCTCTCTCTCTCTCTCTCTCTCTCTCTCTCCGTCAGGCTGTTCCTCCTTAATTTATGGTGGGTCTTGAGACAGCTTCCCTTTACAGTTGTATCCTTCTTAATCTATGCTGCCTTCCAGATATTTTCCCCTCCATACGTATATTTCATCTCATGTTATCCTCTCTGTTGTATATTTCCCCCCTCCAGACATTTCCTCCCTAATCAATTGTCCCTTTTGGATATTCTCACTCTTCATATTTGCCTCTTAATTTATTATTTTTTTTACACATTTTTCCCCTCTAGATATTTTTTCCTTAATTTATCTCCCATTTCTCCTCTTTGCATATTTCCCACTCTGGGCATTTTCCCTCCGGACATTTTCCTTAATCTATACCCTCTTTGGACATTCTTCCCTTGTGAACATTGCCCCTTCCTCCCTTCTTAATGATTTAACCGTCAGCATATCACAATGACATCACTGGCGATAGTCGCGACCAAAGAAGTAACGGACAAAGAGGTTCTCAGAGTGGCAGACGACTAGCTGTTAGTGCCGAGTCAACACGAGTCTTAAAAGAATATTCGATATATTTACAAATAGAAACAGTGGCTGGATGGAGATAAATCTTGAAGTATTTAGTAAACTGCTTCCTAAAGACAGTTAATTCTTATCTATTTACTTTTATTTATTTGACAGACATGAAGCCTGAACTGGTGGGTATTATTCTGGCACTCCACATTTCAGGCATACATGTTTTATTCAGGGACTGCCTCGTGTGGAACTGACGACTTCTTGTAACTTTCTTCATGCTCTTGTATTGTTATGGTGTTGATATGATGCAGTGCGATTTATTACATCACGAGAGAGGCAACACGTTCTACAGGGCAAATGTCAGGGAGTGGTGATCGTCGAGGGAGAGAATGACAACAAACACCAACATGAACATGAACAATATTCCCTGAATCTCGCCTGCACTGCCTCACGTCACTCTTGTTATGTATTTGCCACACCTCATTTTATTCACTCCTGACACACTTGTAACACTTGACACACTTGCAACACTTCCCACCACAAGTCATTCGTCTGATACCACACAAAGGTCCCGCCCACGCTTGAGGTGCACTGTACGGATTAGCTACATGTACACAACGACGCTTAGAGCACCACAAAGTGGAGTTTAATGGTGTTGAATTAATGAGAATTTCCCCTCGGTGAGTCTCCGCTTGTCTTAATCCCATCGGTAATGCTTCAGCCGCTTGCTGTCTCTTCGCTTTGGTTGTGACGAGTGTGATCAGTAAAGCTGTGATGTGTCTGATGGGGGAGCACTTGCCATGTCTTTGATGGGTAATAGCTGTCATGGCTCTGATAGCTAACAGCCGTCAGGTTTTCCATCAGTACCACCTGTCATGGTTGTAATGGTGGTGATGGATTTTATTTTTTTTTCTATGTATGAGGGACACTGGCCGAGGGCAACAAAAATACAATAAATAACAAAGCCTAAAGAACGAACATACATAATAGAATTGGTGATGCTGCACTCGGTTAAAGGATTCCCGCCAAGCTTACCCAGCGACCCTTGCCTTGACCTACTTGACAACCACCGCCCTCTACCCTCCAAGAAATATCGTTCAGTGTGGCAGCGCCCTCAGATTGCGTCCACTTGGCATATCATGGGCAGTTTTGTCATGTATTATGGAAATCATTGCAAAAGGAGTACAAATGAAACAAAACAGAAGATGGAGAAGGACAGACTGTCACCAGCCCTTCAGTTATCACATATCACAACTTCAATTGTGACTGATTAATGCAGCGACTTAAAGGAAGTGTTCACCACAAAGGTATTGCGCTCCTACAAACAATTACTTATCTTACTGTTAAGCGAAAAGAGATAAAATTAAGATTACCTTAAAATACTGACCTTTGTGTCACACGACAAAGGACAGACAAACCACACACACACACACACACACACACACACACACACACACACACACACACACACACACACACACACACACACACACACACACACACACAGTATTTGCATAGTGAAGGTTAGTTAACTCTGTGATGAGTTCAAAAGAAACAGCCTTCCAAGCTTATTTAAAACAATTTTAAGTCTCCGTTAGCAATAAGCCAGAGTTCAGCTAATTCCTCTCCATATTCTGTGTTATAATGAAACAAGACATACGAGGAACACTCTACGTCATCTACAAATGATAAGACACTGCTAATTTTCACACCTACAGTTAATCTAAACATACAATTAACAGTTAATGAAATAAACGGCAAGAGAAATTAAGCATCCAGTGTACCGTACCAAACGATCCTGCAATGGTGAGCCTCTTACACACACACACACACACACACACACACACACACACACACACACACACACACACACACACACACACACACACACACACACACACACACACACACACACACACACACACACACACACACACACACACACACACACACACACACATACACACACACATACACACACACACACACACAGTTAGTTAATTAGTTTATTGACCACGACAACACAGGTATAGGTACAAATAGGAAAAATATATGGTCCAGTAAAAATAGACCGTCCAGTTTGTAAATGTATCAAATATGCATATTCAGTGACAGTTAAAATTGCAGCAAGTTGACATGATTTTAAACCTGCGACGTAAACACAAAGATAAAACCAAAATTTCCAAGACAAAACAAAAATCTCTGCCAAAGCAACAATAAAGCCAATACTCAAAACAATAACACAATAAAACGACAAGTATTTAATCTCAATCTAAAAAATAAATTCTATAAAACCTTAAACCATGTGATTAATATATAAACCGCAACAAACCCCCTGAATAAAAAATAAAATCCATACCAATCCACTACTAAAACTCAAACACACAATATTATACTGAAAAAATGTTCTGAACTTGTATAATACAGCATGTTAAGGGATACTGAACACTGCAGACACACACTTGTATAATACAGCATGTTAAGGGATACTGAACACTGCAGACACACACTTGTATAATACAGCATGTTAAGGGATACTGAACACTGCAGACACACACTTGTATAATACAGCATGTTAAGGGATACTGAACACTGCAGACACACACTCATGTCTTGTAAACATCCAACATTTTATACAATATAAAGCATCTTTCATTATCATTATACATATCAGAGAACAAGTCAGGAATATTAGAAAAACCGTGAGTGTCTCTCAGATGTTGTGTGAGGGTGCACTGTTCCACAACGTGTGCCTCTGTCTGTATTTCTCCACGGACACACAACCTTTCTTCCAGTGAACCTTCCTCGTGCTCTCCTGTTCCGTCTGGCCATCTCTGCTGCAAGTGAGTGTGCTGATATGCCAAACCGCGTAAACGCCACTCGGTAATGTTCATTCCTGTGGGTCTTGCTCTTATACACGGAGTGAACAGATCAAGTGGGGTTTGTTTGTTTGTACATAACGCGTCTTGAGGAGGCTGAGTTATAAATATTCTCTTTCATTTCCCTAACTCCTTCATCTCTATCACTGGTCGAAATATGTAACAGTTGTGCAATATATGATGGAGTCTGGTACCGGTTCTCCATGAAAATTTTGATTACTACAATTAGCGGGTCATCCTCCATTCTCTGCCTTTCCAGCCACATTTTCCAGAAAAGTTTCTCTGTTTACTGCTAACTAATGATTGCAAGGGTGGATAACCCGCCTCGACATACCAAACATCATTACATGTGGCTAGTCTTACATCAAGTAAATGTTTCAATGAACAATCATATAGTTTTCGTACTGGCCTGAGGTCTGCATCCAGCCAGGACTCACACACTTATAAAATTGATGACATCAAGCAAGCGTCGAATACTCGTTTTTTTTTTTTTTTTCACTTGAAATGGAATGTCCTTATTTTTCCTTAAAAAAAAAATAAATTCATTACATGGGCCATTTTTGCATGAGCGTGAGCTCTGACTGACGACGAGACCGATCCGTCTGCAGTGAATGTGGACCCCAGGTATATATATTGTGTGCACCGCTCTACCACTAAGCCATCATCCACGTGCACTGCCTCGTTATCCTGTGGGGTGCCATGAATCACAAAGAACTTGGTCTTACACTCATTCACTGGCATGCCGTACTCATTACAACATTGTTTCATAAGACGCCATTTATTTATCACTGTATCTCGTGATGTTGCCAGCAGTACGGTATCATCCATCACAAAAAGAACGTGCAACCACTTTAGGAAACCATCATCTCTGCAGTTATCTTTAATCAGTTTAATCAGATCATTAACGTATACTAAAAATAATACACAAGATGTACCCCAGTGGTGGCTGCAAACGCTACACTGCCAATGACACTCTTGGCTACGCTATACACACCACCAGTAATACCAACATGACCAAACCGCAGCCTAAACGTTTCAATATACGCAGCAGTACATGCCTCGGTACTAGATCATAAGCTTTACTAAAATCTATAAAAGTAACCAATAGCTTTTTCTCCTTCCTCCTAGCTATGTCGGTTAAAATCCGTAAAGTTATTACGTCTTCGGTGCAGCCGCGACCTTTCTGAGCCCCTGCTTGCTCCCGGCACGGAGTGAACCACATTCCCAACCTAGAACACAGCACCATGTCGAGTAATTCTGACACACTGTTAATCACGCTGATACCTCGGTAATTTTTCGTGTCTTTCCGATCCCCTTTCTTGAAAAGAGTGTGGAACTTAGCTTTTGTCCAGTGTGGGATACTGTGCACACACACACACACACACACACACACACACACGGGGCAGTGAAGAAGGTGGGAGTGCATTGTTACCATCACGACACCTCCACATATCACAGTGTCCTCGGTGCCTCGGCCTGGCCCGCCTCGCCGAGCACCGCCAAGCCCCGCCCCGTCCCACCACAGCCATGGTACCACTTTCCAGTCTTTCCCATTCAATATTTATCGTAATGTGCAGGATTTCACAGGTGTTTTAAGGGGATTTCTAAACTTGGGCTTGGTAGAGGAGTTGAAGGAGGAGGAGGTGGGAAGGAGAGGAAGAGTGTGGGAGGGAAGGAAGAGGAGGAAAAGGTACCCAGAGGAGGTGCAAAAAAAAAAAAAAAAAAAAATCATCTTGGCGCAAGATCGACATTCCTTTCTTTTTATTAGTGGAGTTGGCATTGTTGTGATATTTGATTTATGACTAGGAAAGTATAACAACTTACAATATGTAACAAAATCTGCTCTACCTGTGTTTTTGTTTCGTAAAAAAAAAAAAAAAAATAGCAGATTCGTCACTTAATTAATTTCCTTTTTTATATTAGCTTGCCCAGGACTGTTTTGGTGTTTGACCTGAAACTTTAAAAAAGAAACGCGTCCCAGCTAATATTATCCAATAAAATCTAGTCTAACAACCCGCATTTTTACATTTAATAAAAAGTCTGGTGCCGAGTCTGAAAAATTATTTTCTTTATACGACGAGAAATCTGTTCTTTTTTTTTTTATTATTCATCTGGAGGGTAGATTTTTTTTTTTTTTTTTGTATTCAGAATATGTAATACAGTCTAGTCTGGCTGTGTTTTCTTTCTCGATATTACATTATTTTTGTAGTGCAGTTGGAAAAATTTTCAAATATTTTGTTTTTTGTTTAATATTTCTGAACCTGAAAACGTTTTTTTATATTTTGAATATTAAAAAATATAGTACATTTTAATCTGGGTGTTTTTTTTTTCTTCTCGCGATTTTTTAAATGAAAAATGTTAGGTAAATATAAGGGCCGATTCGCACATTTTCCCTTCCTTTCTTTCTGTGTGTATGTCAGTATTTAGCAAAACTTGCGGCTGTTTCCAGGCTTATACGTGAAAGAAAGCCAGAATTAACCGCGAAATTAGATAAACACTCCTCCAAAATGCTTCAAATAAGGCAAAGGTTTTAGCTCCGTTCAGAGACAGCCATGGAAACGTGACGTCATCGGACCCAGACCGAGACCTTCCCTCCTCCCTCCCCATGTTTCCTCGTCAATGCTTCCATTAATTTTCAGGGTTTTTCAGGTATTTCTATATGTTTTCCATCTCATCTATGCATTTCAGTGTGGAGCAGAAGCAGGTGAGGCGATGTCAGTGTGGGAGAGAGAGAGAGAGAGGGAGAGACCACCACCACCACCACCACCACCACGCGCAGGAATTCGTTAAGGCGGGTTGCCACACGCGCACTTTTTGGGCACGACGTGGCACGAGGTGAGTGCGCACCCAATTCGCGCCAACTCGTGCCCAACAGCGCGGCAGCTCGTGCAGACCTCTTGCCACCAAGTCGGGGAAGTCGAGGCAGGTGGCACGACGTCGCGTTAAAATTAAAACAGTTTCATTTTTTTTCCCGACGTGGTACGAAGTGGCGACGTCGGCCCCACCTCGTGCCATCACCTCGTGACACCTCGTACCCTGTTCGAGACACCTCGCGCCTATTGGCACGACGTCGCGCCTGGCGCGCAGTGGTGCGAGCTCGTGCTACCTGGGCGCGAGGTGTCACGAGGTGTGGTGCGGGGTGGTACGAGGTTAGTGCGAGGTGGGCGCGACGTTAGTCCGAGGTGGGCACGAAGTTAGCGCGAGGTGGTGGCGAGCTGTATAATTGCCTCTCACGTGACCTGATCCAAGGGGTATATAAACAGCACCCGTGGGCCACATGGTCACTTATCTCGCAAACACAGACAGAAGAAGAACCCTCCCATCTCCAGCCAACCTTTCCAAGATGCCCAAGAAAGGCAAGCAGCAAGCACCACAGCAGGAGTCTTCCCCGAGTCTGCAGGAGGAAGAAACTGGTGATGTTCCTCCTGAGGTTCCTGACGACACTGACGTTCCTGATGTGGAAGTGGTGAAGGTACAACCTGTTGCTGGGCTCTCCAGGAAACGCACTCGGCCATCCAAGAAAGACGTTCAGGACTACCCCTTCAACGACGACCAACTGAGGGAGATAGCAAACTACGTCCAGTTGCATCCAGAGCTCTACGATAAGCGGAACGAGAAGTGGCTGAATCCGGCGTGGAAGGAGAGCCTCTGGAAGGACCTGGCCCAAACTTTCTCGGACTGTTCTCACCAGCAGGTGAAGAAGGTGGTGGACAAGAAGAGAACAGATTTTGGGAAAATCGAGAAGAGGGAGAGCAAGAGTGGATCAGCAGCCAGGCCGAGGACGCAGAGGGAGCAGAAGATCGTCGAGGTTTGGGCCTTCCTGGCAGGTCACATCGCCCACGAAAGTACGCACCCTAGTGATGACTTCGGCAGACAAGGTGACGATCAAGATTCCTCCAGCCATGAGTCTGTCCTATCGGCCCACTCAATTGCCAGGAGGAAGAGGAAGAAGGAACGGCAGGAGGAGGAACTATCCAGCCCACGATCCACCAAATCTACCCAGGAGAGCAGTGCCATCCAAGAACTACTCCAGAGTGCACAGCTGCTAGCTACACGAAAACCACCAGTCGAGGGACCTGACGCTGACATCCGGCAGTTTGTTGAATTTATGTACACTCGCCTGAAGAAGGTTTCCCCCATGCATCATGGAGTACTCTTCTCCAAGATCGCGTACATGATCAGCCTCATGGAGGAACCAGTGATGGCCAGGAGTGCTATTAAAGACCCGAGGAGGTTGCTGGATTCTGTGCCCATGCCACTAGGAGTTGCGAGCCCATCGCACCTGTGGCAGCCTCCTGCACCGCCTACTCTTGCTCCTGCTCCTCCTCCTCCTCCTCCAGTCTATCATCAGCCGCAGTACCAGCAGCCACATTACTCGCAGCCCCAATACCAACAACAACAGTACCAACAGCCTCAACAACAACAGTACCAACAGCCTCAACAACAATACCAGCCTCAACAATCAGAACAGCAACAGTTCCCTCAGCAGCCACAGCAGCAGCAGGTGCCCACCCCAATACAGTGGGAATCTATACTCGGCTGTTCACCGTCCCCCGTCAAGACCCTGCAGCACACAAGTACGACCACCAAACTCCAGGGCCAGAAGACGAAATCGCCGGCGAAAAAGGCCATAATGTCCCCCATGATCGAGACGCCGAAGGGCTACGAGGCGGAGGATAGCGACGAGTAAATGTAAACAAAATAAAAATGTATTGCATATAAAAATATGTTAAAATGTATGAAATAAATATGAAAAAAACAACTATATTTTTTCCCTTTTCATTTATAATATAAGTATGGATATAAAATAATAACTGGTAAAAGGAGACATTAAAAACACTTTTTAATGTTTCCTTTTACCAGTAAAAAAAAAATTATAAACTACAAACTGAATATAAATAATTGGGACATAAATGGTAAAAGAGAAAAAAAATATACTAAAACTTGGGAAGTTAAGAAATGGATTGAAAATTGAGGATTTGAAATGATAACAGATAAAAGGGAATAATGAAGAGTTGGTAATAAAGAACTTGGAAAATAATAACTGAATATATAAATAAGGTATTGAAATAATAACTGGTAAAAGGTAAAACACTTGGAAAATTAAATCAGAGAATCACACATGGAAAAGGTACTGTCCCCATAATATATATATATATATATATATATATATATATATATATATATATATATATATATATATATATATATATATATATATATATATATATATATATATATATATATATATATATATATATATATGAACATTTTATAGCTTTGATATATCCATCAAGTATAGATTTTATTTCAATGTCGTAAATATGAAAAATTCTTTGCTAAAATTTTAATCTTATAACCAGACAATCTTAACAATTTTAGACCAAAGTCTTATGTAATTAATAAATGAAGGTGTTTAATTATCCAGATTTGCCTATTACTTAATAAGTTAATAATTTTTGTAAACATTAAATTCATATTTAAAATTTTTTTTAACATATATTCTATTTTACTCTTATTTCCTTTCCCATTCCCTCCCACCCAAATATGATATTCCTATAATGTATATAGTTTATATTTTGGGATATAATTCAAAGTCAAGGAAGCTTAATCGGTTTCTTTATTATCAAATACACAGATAACATTTATTAACACAGCTTATATATATATATATATATATATATATATATATATATATATATATATATATATATATATATATATATATATATATATATATATATATATATATATATATATATATATATATATATATATATATATATATATTATTTATTTATTTAATTATTGCTCCATCCTTTGTTCGTCTGCTGGTCGTCCTCTTGGATATACCATCCTTTCTCGCCAGGGAACTGCGCCCGCTTCTGATGCATAGTACAAAGCCAGGTAGTCTCGGACGGCCTTTGCTTCTCTCGTTGGATTTGTTCCCCGTCGAGTTTGGAGGCGTTGCATCAGATTTGGTATGTTCCTCCACGATCCATCAATCACGTTATGGTCACCATCTTCGCAGTCGACTTCTTGGGGATGGAAATTTGAGTAGCGGTCCAATATCAGGTTGTGCATCACACACCCACACATGGTGACAATTTTGACAACTGCAGGTCGTTGTAGCATGGTAGTGCCGAAGACTCTAAATCGTGACTGCAGGAGACCGAAAGCATTTTCCACCACACGACGGGCGCGAGACAACCTGTAGCTGAAGATTTTTTCTTCGTATACCTGGGATTGATGTGAGTAAGGTTTCATAAGCCAGGTCTTGAGGGCGAAGGCATCATCAGCAACAACGTGGAATGGGATTGGCGTGTCGTCACTCGGCAGGAAGCTGTGCTCTGGAAATCCCACTCGTTTCTGCGCGATGGCATCGTGAAGGGTGCACTTGAACCAAGTTCCTCCATCACCAGCACTTCCTTCAGCACCTACGTCGACGTACAGGAACTTGTAGTTTGCATCTGCGACGGCCATGAGGACAATGCTGTGGAACTTCTTGTAATTGAAGAACAGTGATCCTGCATGCCAGGGCTTCTTCACTCGAACATGCTTGCCATCCAGACCACCTCCACACTTGTGATAGTTCCACCTCTTTGAGAATCCTTCGGCAACTTGATTCCATTCTTCTGGAGTTCTTGGGCACTTGAGCACCTCAGGTTTGTATATGTCAATTATGGCCTGGCAGACTTTAGGTACGAATCTACAGATGGCGGTTTTGGAGACCCTGAAGCTGTATTGCAGACTCGTATATGAATCGCCGGATGCCAGGAATTGGAGGGTGACAGCCAACTTCAACCCCACTGACAGGGGCTCTCTCATTCTGGTGGCTTTTTTGGCGAGGATTGGAGTAAGCCGGTCCACCATCTCTCTGAAAAGTTCAGGTTTGATGCGGAGGAAGTTCTTGTAGCCCTTGGTGTCTTCTCGGTTGAGCTCCTGCAGCAGGTGGTGAAAATCGCCATGCATCGATCGTCTCGTAAGCCATTCACGGCACCATATTGTTCTGGGTCTTCTTGCTCGTGGCTGGGGTGGCACGGGAGGTTGCTGTAGACGTCTTCTTTGCAGCAGCAATGCAGCAGCCACCATCAGGATTCCTGCCATCAGTACTTGAGCCTCTTGTCTGTAGTTTTCTTCCTCCATCTTCCCTGCTTGCCAGTCTAGCTTTGAGTGACTTGATCATCATTCCCCACCCTTTATATACCGCTTGGGAGGCGCTGCAAATATTGGACGCATCCTCACAACACCCCGTGACATATCGTGACAGTACATCGGCAACAACCTCGTAATTAATTAAAATGCCTGTGCGACCCCTCAAAACGGGTCGTCGGGTTGGGCCACACCTCGTGTGCACGTCGCGATGACCTCGTGCCCACGTCGTGATCACCTCGTGTCACGTCTCGCAACACCTCGTGCCCAGATCGGGCTCACCTCGTGCCACATCGCCACACCCTTGCGCGCAATGTACCCGACGTCTCTGTTTCTGTACTGTTTCTACTCGCGGTGTGGCGCGCACTCACCTCGTGCCACGTCGTGCCCAAAAAGTGCGCGTGTGGCAACCTACCTTTAGCTATCAACCATGGATGGTTTGCGCCTCAACTGTGGCTCCCCAACCAGAAGCAAGATGGTGCGTGACGGCTGTATCCTGCGGGGAGAGAGGGCGTGAGGGAGTGAAAACAACAACAGCAGGCCAGTAGATAGAGCGTACAAGGCTAATAAAGAATTAAAAAAAAAGGGAGGGGCAAAAAAGAAGTGATTTTTCTTTTACTTAACATCACTAATTTAAATGCTACGATTATGTGGGACAAGAGCAGAGCAGGTGAGGGTAAGAGCAAGACGATGATACAGGAAGAAGGAGAAAGAGATGGGAGGGAGGGGGGTGCATTTGAGGAGCTGTGAACGAGGAAAGGAATGAGTGAGGCTAAATTAAGAGAGAGGAAAAGGATGGAGGATAAAGTGAAGGACAGAGCAAAGAAAAAGACGATAACTACAGAGAGAGAGAGAGAGAGAGAGAGAGAGAGAGAGAGAGAGAGAGAGAGAGAGAGAGAGAGAGAGAGAGAGAGAGAGAGAGAGAGAGAGAGAGAGAGAGAGAGAGGATGAGGAGGAGGAGAGATGGGGGGGCCTGTTTACAAGCACGTGGGCTCGTGTTGACATTGTGTTTACACGTGATGGAGTGTCTCTGTAACCCTGCCTTCTTTTTTTTTTTATGTAGGAGGGACACTGGCCAAGGGCAACAAAATCCAATAGAAAATAAAATGCCCACTGAGATGCCAGTCCCATAAAAGGGTCCAAAGCGGTAGTCAAAAATTGAAGGATATGTATCTTGAAGGAATTCAAGTCATAGGAAGGTGGAAATACAGGAGTAGGCAGGGAGTTCCAGAGTTTACCCTAGAAAGAGATGAATGATTGAGAATACTGGTTAACTCTTGCGTTAGAGAGGTGGACAGAATAGGAGTGAGAGAAAGAAGAAAGTGTTGTGCAGCGAGGCCGCGGGAGGAGGGGAGGCATGCAGTTAACAAGTTCAGAAGAGCAGTTAGCATGAAAATAGCGGTAGAAGACAGTTAGACATGCAACACTGCGGCGGTGAGAGAGAGGCTGAAGACAGTCAGTTAGAGGAGAGGAGTTGATGAGACGAAAAGCTTTTGATTTCAGCCTGTTGCTTCCGTCTTCTTTCCTTTCCTTGTTTTCTTTATTCATCTCCTTTTTCTTCCTTCTACTTCATCTTGGGTCATTTTTCCTGTTACACACACACACACACACACACACACACACACACACACACACACACACACACTACTGAGTTTCGTAGGGAGTCCAACTTAAGTAATGGTGCCCGGCTGTATAAGTTTCCTGGTCCTGAGACGCGTTAGCACAGTAAAGAGGGGGAGCCTGATACTTGTAATGTGAAACTGAAAAATGTTCTCTGATGGGCATAGCCGTACACCTTGCAGTAGAACATGGCACTGGTAGATGTAAGGAAGGTGCAAGGTCTTGTAGTATGAATGTGTAGTGTGTTGTGCGTGGTGTTGGTGATCAGATGCAGCAACACAATTGTTACATCTCACCTTGTTACGTGTCAGCGAATTTCTTGGGTATTTGTTTTACGTCATATTGGTAATTAATCAGATGTAGTAAGAGAAGCAAACTCTATATCCTCTTTGTTACGCCCTCTATGCCTGATATATTCTCCTGAAAGCTGTTACACTTCTCCAGACCAGTATCCAGTATGCCAGTATCCTTCCTACATAAAAAAAAAAAAAAAAAAAAAAAAAAGTGTTGTATCCTCTTTACCCAAGCTTGGAGTCGTTCATCTAATACAAACACAAGTATATAAACCTTAGTCTCACGTTGTAGTCTATTGGCTTAACGCTTCAAACCAATTCAATTTGATTCAGTCTCCTTCCGTTCCTTATGTATCATGTCAAATACTCTCATTAACCACTACTGTCATACGCCAAGTTTTTGTATCTCAGAAGATTATATCAATATGCCACAGTTGCAGGGCATAAACAAATAATAGTGTTCCATTACGCCGTGTGAAGAGCGAGCGAGTGAACACCGTCCCGCTAGTGAAGTATTTGTCGTGCCCGCCAGCCACACCAGATGGCCTCACATTTCCCACCACCGCACACCATCAATCACTACTGCCTGGCGTGCATGGTGTCTCACGCTATTTGCATAATAAATTAATCAAATCAAATCTCTCTCTCTCTCTCTCTCTCTCTCTCTCTCTCTCTCTCTCTCTCTCTCTCTCTCTCTCAATAGAAATTTATAATCGAAATTATCGAAATTATCAAATTTATTATCACACACACACACACACACACACATTTTGTCCTGTCTCCATAAATATTGTTTTATAAAGAGCAACTGTTAATATTAAAGACGATTCTGATGGGAAAAGATAGAAAAACTTAAAACAGTAATTATAGTAACAATAATAATAATAACAAGAATAAGAACAAGAACAACAATAACAACAACAACAACTACTACTACTACTACTATTTCTATTATTATTATTATTATTATTACTATTATTATTATTATTATTATTATTATTATTATTATTATTATTATTATCACTATCATCATCATCATCATTATTCTCTCTCTCTCTCTCTCTCTCTCTCTCTCTCTCTCTCTCTCTCTCTCTCTCTCTCTCTCTCTCTCTCTCTCTCTCTCTCTCTCTCTCTCTCTGTCTCTCTCTCTCTCTCTTGGGAATGCAGAGGGATTCTGAGTGGCAGTTAATGACTGGTATATTCCAATCTGTGTTTTATTTTTGATGCGTAACAATAATAATGTGTGTGTCTGTGTGTGTGTGTGTGTGTGTGTGTGTGTGTGTGTGTGTGTGTGTGTGTGTGTGTGTGTGTGTGTGTGTGTGTGTGTGTGTGTGTGTGTGTGTGTGTGTGCGTGTGTGAGTGTGATGAAAGTAAGGGAGAATAAAGTAATGTATCATAATGATAGCAACCATGAATATTAAAGACGCTTCTGATGAGTAACACTAACAAAAATAATACTAAATATCACCTTATTATTATCATTATTATCATCATCATCATTATTATCATTATTCTTATTATTATTGTTGGTCCCACACAAGTGGCATAGGAGGAGAAACCTGTGAAAATAACTGGCGAGGCGGAGCAACACATGGGGGCTATCAAACAGCTGGAGTCTCCTGGAGTACTGAGTTTACTAACAGCGGTGAACCCAAACATGTGTTTCGCCTGCCGACGTGGCAAACCCGCAGGCAACAATGACGTGTCAGGCACACCTTATTTGTGCACCGACCTATCAACAAACATATCATTTATACCAAAATTAATGTAAATTCATATATAATAATAAATCAAATATCAACACCCTTTAAAGTCTCAATACAAACAATCTTGGCAATCCCATTCTTCCTCACAAACCGAGTGAACCAAGTTCAAACCCCTGGCGCCAACAATTATTATTATTATTATTATTATTATTATTATTATTATTATTATTATTATTATTATTATTATTATCATTATTATTATCATTATTATTATTATTACTATTATTATCATTATTTTTATTATTTTTGTTATTATTATTATTTTTATAATTATTATTATTATTATTATTATTATTATTATTATTATTATTATTATTATTATTATTATTATTATTATCATTATTATTATTCCTCTTTATCCTGCTCTTCTCTCCTCCTCCCTCCATCCTTCCTTCCCTTCTTTCTTCCTTTCCCCTCCTCCTCCTTCTAATCCTTGCTCCTCTTTGCTTCTCCTCCTCCTCTTCTCTTCTCCTTGTGTCCTTCCACTTCTTCTTTCTTTTTTTTCTTCTTTTTGCTTTTCCCTCTTATCCCTCTATACTATAACAAATGGTAAAGGTACGAAGTTGCTATGATGTGTGTGTGTGTGTGTGACAGGAGAATAACCTTTAATAGAAGGGAAGGGTTTGGTGAGGTCACGAGAGCAGGTGGAGTGGTCAGGTCATCTGAAGGGTCGTGCTTTACTTCTGCTCCAGCCTCCTGTCCTGCACTGACGGACGGTCTGGTCAGTTGCTTCTCTGACTTCACCACAGGCGCGAAAATTCTGTCACTTTTCGTGGTAAGGTTGTCAGCATGGGACAGGGAGGCCACGACACTAGAACCTGGGACCAGTCACAACACTGTTCGCTGGTGGATAACAAGAGATGACAAAACAGGAAATATGAAGGACTTTCCTAAGTATTCAATATGCATTTTTTTTTTTTTTTTTTTTATGATCTAGTAAAGTTGAGGCACATTCCCTGGGCCAACAATGAACAATGATCAGGGTTTTAAGGTTCCCGCCGTGAACAATGAGGACAGCACACGTATAAAATGATGGCAGTGTGCTCTTATGAATGAATGGTTGAGGCGAGGGGCGAGGGCCAACGAGGCATTCTCAGGTGAAGTAGGCCACTGGCTTGGGCTGAGGCTATGCTGGGGCGACCATGGCTGGCTGGAGGAGGCATGGGTACTCATTCATTCATAACACACTGACAGAGAGAGAGAGAGAGAGAGAGAGAGAGAGAGAGAGAGAGAGAGAGTGTTTGTTGATGAGTACCGTTCCTTGTGTTTTGCTAGAGAACATTTTCCAAGATACGTCTGATGTATAATTTATTTACTTTTCATTAATCAGGTCTGGAGCCTCAAATTTATAGTTTTCATTATTAACGTGTCACGATTTTAAACAAGTTGCTTGAAAGTACTTGTGTAATTAATACTAAATGTCTAAGAGGTCGGAACATAAAAATACTTGTAATTCAGTTATACTTGCGTGAAGTGTCCTGCTGTATTGTGTTGTGTTTTGCAACATTGCCTTGTGTTACGTTACAATGCAGCCAGAAGACCTGACAGACGCGCATCATGCAGGCTGCACAGGAAGGCAACCAACAACAGTGAAAAATGCGATAAAATTACGGGAATGACTTGAGGTGGACGTGCCCGTAGGCACACTCCATACCAATTAAGCTGCCCTGTTCAGTACTCACCGAGCTGCTCAACGCCTCGCCACTCACACCCACTGCTACCTTCCTAACTCTCGTGGTCTTCAATATACGTCACTGTCCATTGACGGCACAAATACGTAATCACACACCTCTCACACCCCTTAAACACGAACTGCCAACCACAAGGCAGCCAGCCGTTCTCTGTTATGTAAATATTTGTTTTCTCTAAACAGTAATGATTGATTAATTGATTTATTTTTAATATGAATAAAAATATTTTTTGTGATGAAAATATTACATATGAACTGTAAATGAAAACCATATTAGTAACCTACATGAATGGTTTTATGGATTAGGCTACATTTGCTATAAGTTATCAATCCATTGATAACTTTGTTTGCATTATGGGTTTTTATGCATTTTTTTCTTTTCCTAATCAATATTATTTTGACTTTACCTTCATATTATATTGGCAAGCCAAGAAAATGTTCAAAATGTCGACATGATCCGCTGCTAGTCATCTCGTTTCCTTTTTTTTTTTTTCTTTCTTCTTCTTATGCGTCTTACAGCTATATTCTTCTTATTCTTTTGTTAAAAAAAAAGAAAAAGAAAACACAATTTCATGATATATAAATGTGAAAAGACGAATGATTATAAATGACATTTGCTATTATCGTACACCGAACGCGGGACAAGGCGGGTGTGCGCAGCAGCTTGCCAAACGTGTTCCTGTGTTTTCTTTCTCGGAGTGTTGACGTGCCGTGACCCTGACGAAGGGAAGAGTGTGCCAGTGTTGAGGGACAGACGAGGCGTCGTGCACTGGTGAGTAGCGCCTGTTCTGGTGTGCGGGGAGAGGCAGACTCCGGAGTGTGAGAGCCACGGTCGCCTGCTGCAGCATCACGCTGACACACCAAACTAGACATTGTAATGATAAGTAGTGTCACATTTCATGATGACACAGACTATGACCTTTGCAATCGTACACCCTGCTGCAGCTAGCCTAACTCGTCCCTCACCACTCTGCCCCTGGCCCTGCCCGACACACCACCCCTGTCATGTCACAAGGAACTTACTTTTTCCCTTTTATTTAATTAGACACTTTGTGTAAAGCAGTTTAAGGTTTGTTCCTTAAAAAGTGGCTGGCCCAAGTGAAAGTTGAAGTTTCGTGTTTTATTCGATAGTTACTGTGGAAAATAATGAGATGGGTCACTCCTCGCATGCAAGCATACCAGCTAGTTGTGTAAGCAATCGAGTCAAGTATTTAACAAGCATGGAGACACTGTGTGACACCTCTCGCCTTGTGTTACAAAATTAACACTAAAGAAAAAAATAATAAAAGTCACAAGTGGAAGGCAAGTGTCTCACCATGGCCACGGAAAGGTGACCTCACATCTCCTGCACAATACTCTCTCTCTCTCTCTCTCTCGTCTCTCTCTCTCTGATGATTGGCAAGTGTATAACAACAGCATCGCCTGCCACAAGACACTCGCTGTAGGATTTGCCAGACTCATGTTTGTGTTAGTTGTGTTCGGTGTGGTGTTTGTTGATGGAGGGCAGTGAGGCTGTGGTGCCTTAGCGAAACAGTTCCTTGCCTTTCCAGTGTTAGGTAAACACGCTTCTCTTTGCTAACATACAACACATCCTCCAGCAATGTAGATATTCACCTTCAGTCTCTAGTCTTTACCGCCTCATAGAGTCTACCAAGGTACGCTGAGTCTCATCCTTTGCAGTAGACTGAATCATTCACTTAGTGACGTAACTCCTTGTCTAGAGTTGAAGTGCTAATGTGTGTCTTCCCGCTGTCTTCCCTCAGAACGCTATGCAAGTGACACCAAGAGCAGGTTGTCTCGCGGCGTTGTCTGTTCTGCTTTGATGGTTCACCAATCTCCATCACATTGCTGCTGCTCGGTGTATCTTCACCAGCCTCACAGCGGGCGCTCCTAACCTGCTAACTGTCTCTCCCACTCCAGCGGCTTCCTGTCCATCATGCCAGGTGTCTCATTCACTCACACCTGACGCACGGAATCGGGGAAGCGTAGACACGCAGCTCAAGCTCAACACTCCACGCTCTGTTCACTATTACCTGCTTCCATTTACCTCCTACATTTCTCGTCCTCTTTTCCAGCCCACACACACACACACACACACACACACACACACACACACACACAAACACACACACACACACACACACACACACACAACACACACACACACACACACACACACACACACACACACCACACACACACATTACTTGCTTTCTTTCTTTCCCTACTCCGCTGTTGCAATTTTTTTTTTCTCTCTCTCTAACACTAATTACCTTGTAAATGGAAGAGCGAGAGAGAGAGAGAGAGAGAGAGAGAGAGAGAGAGAGAGAGAGAGAGAGAGAGAGAGAGAGAGAGAGAGAGAGAGAGAGAGATGGGTTAATAGGATAAAACAAATCTGTGGCTGCAAACCGCCGTGAGGAGGCCAAGGTGCACTACAGACTTAAAGATGTGGTGAGCTCACTCATATCATTCCTGCAAAACTTCCATGCACTTTTTTCCTGTTCTCTCAGGAACGGCTGGTGGGAGTGGTGGTGGGGGGGAGCTCCACTTCATCCCAAGGAAGCCAACAAAAATGTCTCCCCTTCTTTCCTTTCCTCTCCCCCTGTCCTTTGCTTGTCAATCAAGAGTGTTGTGGTGAGGCGGCCAGCGTGCCGGGGCTGGGTGAGGAGGCTGTGTCCTCGAGGCGGCAGCAGGCAAGGGCTTGGCGCGGGGCGGGGAGCCGTGATGGCATTGTCACCGCCATTAATATGGACGGGCTGTCCTGTTAACCAAAATAACAAGGTACTCGCCGAGCTGCTCTTCTCCTCCCAGACACTATAAAGCAGGCAAACCACCACCACCACCACCACCACCACCATCTCATCCCTCCCTACCAGTCCTCCCCATCCTCCATCACCGGTCTTGTTCAGCTCACATCGAATTAGCTTTTTTTTTTTTTTTATCGTATTTACAGTTCGGGAACCTCCGCTTGGTTCTCTCTCTCTCTCTCTCTCTCTCTCTCTCTCTCTCTCTCTCTCTCTCTCTCTCTCTCTCTCTCTCTCTCCTACACACACAGACGCACACACAAAGTCATTACTCCTTAACTATCGGAAATCTTGGGTTGCAGGTCCTTCTTGATATGAATTAAGTCATGAGGCAGTGATGAACCCAGGCCGCGGTGTGAATGGAGTCCCGCAGTGCCAATAACGGCGGCACCACCTCCCACACTGCCACTATTTCTGCCGCGGCGGGCCAACGCTATCCTTTGGGAATGAACACTCACTCTAAATTGCTTTCCGGAAATTGCAACGACCAATTGTTCTTTTGTGGTGGCGGCGTGGTAAGGGCGACGGGGGTGCACGATGTGACGCCTCAGCCAGCGCGGCGCCGCAGGGTGGGGCGGGGCGGGGCGGCGCCATTTTGTAGTGAGGCCAGTTCTAGGGGAGGTTGCGGCTAAACTGGTTAGGTCCATTGTGTGTGTTGCCTGCTTTTTTTGGTGCATGGTAGTGTGTGTGTGTGTGTGTGTGTGTGTGTGTGTGTGTGTGTGTGTGTGTGTGTGTGTGTGTACTTAATTGCTGTACTTAATTGCAGTATCTCTCCATCACACAGTGCAGTCTTAATGACAACATGTAGCAGCGTTAGTGTGGCCATCACAATCCAGCCAGGCAGTGCAGTGTGCACAGATCTGTCATCAGTTTTAACACTTGGTTTGATCAACTAACAGCTCTTCCATTCACGCAGACCTCACGTCTGTCCCACATTACACAACTTGCTCTCTCTCTTGTAAGTACTGACACCAACCAATTCCTGCTCACATAATCTCTCTCTCTCTCTCTCTCTCTCTCTCTCTCTCTCTCTCTCTCTCTCTCTCTCTCTCTCTCTGTCATGCATTACATTTCACAATATAGTTTTCGTAGGGTACTATCCCAGCCTGTCTCATTTTTACCACACACAAATTAATACAAATGTCAGTAACCTGATCCTGGATATCAAGGTTATACCGCCACACCACTAACACCTCCACACACTCACTCCATCACCAGTCCACACCAAGATTCTTCCCCGAGAGATGCCTCCCCTATGTTCTACCTCAAGACCTAGGGCGCTCTGCATTCCCTTCTTTGGAATGTGTTGTTGCCCACTCAAGCTGCCCTCGTTTCAACATATTTCCACCTCAGTTATACTTCCTCCCTTATACATACAAAGATAAAGAGAACTTAAATTATGAAGAGAATAATACTACATGATATAAAATTAGTAACTGAGCCTTATACTAACTTATTACCATTAACAAGGATAATGTCTGAAAGGCAGGTAAACGGAACACGGTGGACACCAAGAAAACGTGTTCCTTTTCAAGGTAAACTCGGCCAATAACATGACAGTTATCCTGTCTATTTACTTGTGTCTTTGTCTTCCCCTGCCTCTCACCCTCTCTATCTTTCCCGTGATATTCAGCAGTGCGCAAAGAGAAGAGCGGGAGAAAAGAAAGTAATCGTTTTCTTCTCTTGTTTATATGCTGTGGCTTTGGTCAAGGCTAAAAGTAAAAGCAAAAGAGACCACTGAGGTGCCAGCTCTATAAGAAGACACAATTAAGGAAAGCAAGTCCGAAGCTCCGGTGTGAAGTGTCGTGACGCCCTGCCTGCTCATAAGGGCACGGCGGGTAAGCAGGTGGTGGCAAGCATGCTGTATTTCTTGCCTCCCTCCCTTTGTAATCATCGCCCGCCTGCTGCTGTCGCTCCACGCACTCGAAGGGGAGGCAAGGAGGGCGAGGCTCGTGATGGGTATGAGACAGTTATTTCCCACAGCTATTAAGAGGAGATGAGTTGTTGATCGTTAGCGGCAGGCGAGTGGAGATGAGTGCTGCTCTGGCGTGACGGATGCTTATGAAATTACTCTAAATTTGACACTGCACGTAATTATGATGTAGGTTTCCGCCCCACCCCACCCGCTGCTTGTTAGTGTGTGTGTGTGTGTGTGTGTGTGTGTGTGTGTGTGTGTGTCATGTGTACGTGAGCGAGGGAGGAATTTCAATTTATATATTTTTTTACTTTTTTTATTTTTTTATTTCAAGGGACAGTTCAGAAGGGAGAAGGCATCATGTGTGTGTGTGTGTGTGTGTGTGTGTGTGTGTGTGTGTGTGTGTGTGTGTGTGAGAACTGAATAAGGCAAGTCCCTGCTCTGCCCACAATGACAGCGGCTGCAGTACTGAAAGGAGGGAAGGAGCTAGATGTATACCAGTGAGCGAGATGAAATTGCATGGCGTGGTCTGTTCAGCTTAACTTGACGGAACCATCCTGCCATCCACGTAGCAGCCGCCTCTCACGGACATAACGATCCTGGAAAAAGAAAAAGCGAGGGAGAAAAGCTGATGAAATGGAGGATATGAAAGAAGAGGAGGAGCAAGAGATGATCAAAAGCAGAGGAGGAGGTTCTCTCACTGAATTCACGAGAAATACGTGTCATAAAGTGCAGGTGGAAGAACCTCTAGTCGTCTCGTGTCGCCGTGAAGTGCGGGATGAATGTCCTCCTGAATGGCTGAGGCACAGGAGTGTGTTAGTGTCTCCTACTCACTGCCGCGCTGCCTCTTTATGGGCCCTCAGCGTGTGAAGCTAAAGAGAGAGAGAGAGAGAGAGAGAGAGAGAGAGAGAGAGAGAGAGAGAGAGAGAGAGAGAGAGAGAGAGAGAGAGAGAGCATTACAACATAGTCTGCACCAACATGGAAAGTAACTACTGACGCAAAGTTTATTACTTCACCAACATTTGATTTTTTTCTTTTTTTTCGGTACAAGTGACAAGTGAGGCTGCGTTCCTACTTCATTACCACCACCACCACCACCACCACCATCACCGCTATATTCATCAAGACTCATCACCATCATTAGCAATCACCAACACGCTACGAGTACATTACCACCTCCCTTCCCAGCCTACCTCCCACCCAGCACACCTCTCACCCACTACCCCCTCTTCCTCACCCATTTCCTCTTCAGCTCCCTGTACCCATCTACCCGCACACCCAAACACACACACACACACACACACACACACACACACACACACCATTCCATAACCTCTCGTACGCTGTGTTCAATATTACCATGCAGACCAACCCAGCAGCCTCACATCCATTTCTCACTTCATGGATTACATAGAAAATAGTTGCTGAACACGGATTTGTCTTATCTAGCCATGTATTGGACAGTTAGCTCGTTTGCCACTTATCGCTTGAGGGAGGGAGGGAAGGAGGGAAGGCTGGTTATATTCAGTGTGTGTGTGTGTGTGTGTGTGTGTGTGTGTGTGTGTTTCTGCAAGTGTAGTTTTATGACAGTGGAAAAAGTGTAGGAAATAGAAAAAAAAAATAAAGGAAATCACAAAACTGGCCGCCCTTCCACTCCCCTGCTCTCTCTCTCTCTCTCTCTCTCTCTCTCTCTCTCTCTCTCTCTCTCTCTCTCTCTCTCTCTCTCTCTCTCATCGTTACATCGTTGTTCAGTGTTGCAGTAAACATAAAAAAAAAATTGTAGTTGTAACTAG
This sequence comes from Scylla paramamosain, assembly GCF_035594125.1. NCBI lineage: Eukaryota > Metazoa > Arthropoda > Malacostraca > Decapoda > Portunidae > Scylla > Scylla paramamosain. The sequence continues at coordinate 199,547 of NW_026973756.1, forward strand.
GGAAGGAAATAGACCGAGGACGAGAGAGAGAGAGAGAGAGAGAGAGAGAGAGAGAGAGAGAGAGAGAGAGAGAGAGAGAGAGAGAGACCATAGAAACGGGAAATGAACAAATAACAAGCTAAATCAACTACCTCTATATTTTTTACCACACACACACACACACACACACACACACACACACACACACACACACATGTAATGGACATATACCACAATGAATGAACAGACCACAACCCCCGTCACCACCACCACCACCACCACCACCACCACCATCAGTATAAGGGAGAAGGGTAATGACGCTGAACTGAAGTATTAATGTCGCATAAGGGGAAGGTCAACTTTTATTTCCTATTTTCCTCGTCTCTCCGCTCAGTGGGCTTGAGTTTGTTGCTGGACTCTAGCACGACGGTGGCAGAGGAGCAGGCGGGAGGGAATAACAGGAAATGAAGGGGAATATCAGGCATAAAACGAATGACGAATTAGAGGAAATGACGAAATTGAGAGTTGGGCAAATGATAGAGGAATATGAGAAAGAGAGAGAGAGAGAGAGAGAGAGAGAGAGAGAGAGAGAGAGAGAGAGAGAGAGAGAGAGAGAGAAGAATTGTGGAAAATAATTCAGTGTGTGTTCGCCGAGAGAATAAAATGTCATTTTCTGAGATACAATGCCAGTGCTACTCTCTCTCTCTCTCTCTCTCTCTCTCTCTCTCTCTCTCTCTCTCTCTCTCTCTCTCTCTCTCTCTCTCTCTCTCTCTCTCTCTCTCCGTGATCTCACACCACCTTCATTTTTGCACTTAAAACTTTGGTCTGTCACGCAGCACTGTCACACAATCAAAAGCCTTTCCGCGCTCCTCGGACTCAGCGCTGCCGAGTTACTCAAAACTCTGATGCGCCGCGAGTATTATAATTTTATATGAAACTGTACGTCTAATATATAACTTTGTGATTTTGGCCTCCTTCATCACCACCACCGCCACGACCACCACCACCTCCTCCTCCTCCTCCTCCTCCTCCTCCTCCTCCTCCTCCTCCTCCTCCTACTACTACTACTACTGCTACTATTGCTACTGCTACTACTACTTTTCCTGCTACTACTACTTTTTCTGCTATTACATTTTACAGTTTAGTTATATTTAACATTTTTCTCAGTAAGGGGATGCGTTAAACAGTTCTCACAAATTGTGTCAGCAAATGAGTTTGGTATGCTGTCATAGAATTACTGTGGCTAATGTTTTACAGTTGATTGAGTTGGAAACGAGGCTTTCATGATTTAAAGCAGGCGTATCAGTAATCACCATCGATCATCATTATATGCAGTTATCGTCATATATAATGAATTTACTTTGTTTCCCTATTATACTGTTTTGTCCAATAGGGAAGAGCAGTTCACAGTTTACAATTACTCTGCCACGGCCACTGAATCCCTAAGATTTTTTTTTCTGTCTTGGTATCTTTACGAGTTCGGGTATTTCAGCAGTCAGTTTACGTGAACCAGTCACATATTCCAGACTTTTTTCATTTGCTAATTTCTTTTTGAGTTTGTATGGAGTGAAAGGAGAAGCCAGGACGCTTGCTGTATTGATCTTGATTTCTACAGCTCTAAAACAATAGCAAGTCCCCCTAAGTATAATCTTCTTAATCTTCTCAAAGGACAGGTCTGGACACTTCACAACTGCGTGTGTGCAGCACTAACACAACAGCACTGAACTACGTTATCTGTTAACTGCTTCAATAACGCTGCAACATGACAAGGATTGCACCGCAGGGAGGGACTCCACTGGTCGTTGCCAATGTTTATTACTTGCCAGAGGTGATTCTAAGAGTTGATGTGACGTCAGACCAAACTGTTGCGTTGCATGACTATTCCTTTTCTTGCATCCTCATCACTGTGAAGCTCAAAGCAACGCGTCACCCAGCACAGTTTCACCTTTGTTGCGAAAGCAGGTTAACCATATGACTACACTAACGGACGTGATTTCCGCGTACTAAAATGTTAATGCAGCAAAAAGTATTGTTCCTTTTTGGTATAGTGAGCCTTCTGTGCATCATGAGTGACAATGTAACGCGTGGCTGAGGTCCTGCTGTGCTTGTCGATTGGTTGACTAGTTGATTAGTTGATTGGTGTGCTTATGTGTTACTGCATTAGTTTTCTTCAGTCACTTTCATTACCATCAACACCATCTGACCTCACTCCAGGATGCACACCTAACCTTCACTTCCCTGCGTCACCTGCCCGTCTATCCCAGGCACACCCAAGCAACAGTTCTTACCACAAGTCTCTTTCGCCTGTTTTTTTTTTTTTTTTATGTAGGAAGGATACTGGCCAAGGGCAACAAAAATCTAATAAAAAAAATGCCCACTGAAATGCCAGTCCCTTAAAAGAGTCAAAGCAGTGGTCAAAAATTGGTGGATAAGTGTCTTGAAACCTCCCTCTTGAAGGAAATACAGGTGAAGGTGGAAAATACAGAAGCAGGCAAGGAGTTCCAGAGTTTAGAAGAGAAAGGGATGAATGATTGAGAATACTGGTTAACTCTTGCATTAGAGAGGTGGACAGAATAGGGGTGAGAGAAAGAAGAAAGTCTTGTGCAGCGAGGCCGCGGAAGGAGGGGAGGCATGCAGTTAGCAAGATCAGAAGAGCAGTTGGCATGAAAATAGCGGTAGAAGACAGCTAGATATGCAACATTGCGGCGGTGAGAGAGGGGCTGAAGACAGTCAGTTAGAGGAGAGGAGTTGATGAGACGAAAAGCTTTTGATTCCACCCTGTCTAGAAGAGCAGTATGAGTGGAACCCCCCAGACATGTGAAGCATACTCCATACATGGACGGATAAGGCCCTTGTACAGAGTTAGCAGCTGGGGGGTGAGAGAAACTGGCGGAGACGTCTCAGAACACCTAACTTCATAGAAGCTGTTTTAGCTAGAGATGAGATGTGAAGTTTCCAGTTCAGATTATAAGTAAAGGACAGACCGAGGATGTTCAGTGTAGAAGAGGGGGAGAGTTGAGTGTCATTGAAGAAGAGGGGATAGTTGTCTGGAAGATTGTGTCGAGTTGATAGATGGAGGAATTGAGTTTTTGAGGCATTGAACAATACCAAGTTTGCTCTGCCCCAATCAGAAATTTTAGAAAGATCAGAAGTCAGGCGTTCTGTGGCTTCCCTGCGTGAAATGTTTACTCTGCGTCTTGCCTTCCCATACATAACATCGTGTGTGACGAGGATTGTTTGGCCGTGGTAAGTCAGCAAGTTGTGCAGACATTCACCTAAACGTCTTCTGGGTGGTGTACACGCTGCCGTCTTGTGGCGCCCCGATGTGCACTGCCTCACCATGTCTGCCAAATTAATGAATAATACTTATACACTGGTAATGGACTGTATCGCTCTTGTTTTTCTAGTTAATAAATATTCCTCCTATTCTTTTTATTCTTCTTCCTCCTTCTATGTTCCTCCTTCTCCTTCAATTCATCTACATCCCTCCTTCTCCTTCTCGTTCTAATTCTCCCCCTCCTCTTGGCGTCCGCTGATATGGCCCGTTGCTGTGCTTTACTCCTTATCGCCTTCCTCCGTGTGTGTGTGTGTGTGTGTGTGTGTGTGTGTGATGTTCTTATTGTTGTTGGTTTAGCATGAACATTCTTACAAAGAGAGAGAGAGAGAGAGAGAGAGAGAGAGAGGGGGGGGGGATGACCTCACTGTTAAGTATGTAGAGCCAGGCATCATCGAAGCTTGGGCATCAATCAGCGTGACTTACTGCCAGTCAGCGCCACTGCATCCACTCATCACCTCATCAGCCTCGCGGTGTCTGCCATCCCACTCTTGCCTTTCTTTAATAACACCCAGCGAGGCAATCACGCTTGGTCTCGGCGTAGATCAGGCGCACATTCATCTAATCTTTCTCCTTCTGCAGCCACGCGCATCCCCCCACTCTCCCCCTTTGACCTTCTCTCAGCAGCGGAGGGAAAATGATGATAATAATACTAAAGAATATGAATTTATATTATACTCTTTTGCTCTTCCGCCTCCTCCTTCTCCTCCTCCTTCCCTTTTTTCATCCTCCTCCTTCCCCTTTTTTCTTTTCTTCGTCTTCTTCTTCTTCTTCTTCTTCTTCTTCTTCTTCTTCTTCTTCTTCTTCTAATATTTTCCTCATCATCATTTTCATCACCATTGCAAAGCCAATATGATACTCTGCCTGCTATACGCTCCCTCATATGAGAGAGAGAGAGAGAGAGAGAGAGAGAGAGAGAGAGAGAGAGAGAGAGAGAGAGAGAGAACGGTCGGGTGGGTGGATGGGGTAGGAGGAAGGTAGGGGGGAGAGGTGGGCGAAGTAATAATGGTAATAGACCGTTTCTCAGCATAACTCTGGCCACGGAGCGAATCTGCCAAGCCGACCAAGATATGAAGTTACCTTGGGAGGCTAGTGGGCTTAGGAGGGAGGGAGGGAGGGTGGGTGTGAAGGGAGATTGGGAGGAATAAAATGGACGGGAAGGGAATAAAAGGAAGAATGTGGTGTAAGGGAGACGTGATAAGTGGTAGGGTAAAAAACACAGAGAGAGAGAGAGAGAGAGAGAGAGAGAGAGAGAGAGAGAGAGAGAGGAGAGAGAGAGAGAGAGAGAGAGAAAATTAATAAAGGTGAATAGATAGCATTGTTACATTAGTCAATCGATTCTGTTTCATTCTCTTTGTTTCTTTCTCTCTCACCTTCATCACCATCATTAATACCACCATTACCACCATCATCATCATAACCACCACCACTATAACCACCAACAAAACTACCATTACCACTTCGCGTTCTCTTTCACACACACACACACACACACACACACACACACACACACACAATGTATATATTCTGTTTCCATGTCATTAGTGGAACACTGATTTGCCCGCTGGCGGATGGCTGGCGGTGGGTGGATAGGCGGCTGGTTGGCTGCTGTAGGTGGTAGGTGAGGTGAGGGGTCTAGGATAGATTGGAGACATGCGAGTGGAATAAAAAAAAAAAAAAAACGGTAGAATTATTCATTAAGGTAGTGAGGGACGTGCATGGCAGGGTGGGCCACAAGAGCTTAATTACACTAATCAGGGTAGGTGGTCGATGCCTTGGCGGCGTGAGTGGTGGCTGGAGAAAGTGTGATGAGTGGGAGGCGGCCAGCTGATTAGACCAGGCAGGGGAGGGAAGAAAAGAACGAAGATGTTGAGAGAGAGAGAGAGAGAGAGAGAGAGAGAGAGAGAGAGAGAGAGAGAGAGAGAGAGAGGAGAGAGAGAGAGAGAGTTTAGAGTTTAGAGTTTATTGTCATTTTCCATTATTACAATGGTTGTTCTTCCATAAAGAGTGTATATACATATAAAAGAAAATCATACCTACTAATTCTTCCAATAAGATGCAAGTCATACAACTGGCAGCAAAAAATCAAACAATAAGAATATAAAAATAACACATAAAATAGAATTATCAAGCAGTTAAAATTTCTAAAAGTAACATAAACTAAGTAAATTAAAAGCTATGTATCTATTCTATATTGTAATTAAAATCCAAGAGGAAGATCATGGTACAACATGTGACGTTTGAGGCTTGTCCTTAAATGTTTGAGCATTTGTCGTAATTTTAATATCTGGGGGCAAGGCATTCCACACTCGTGGTCCTTTAACAGACATTAATCTTTGGCCGTAGTTCGTGTTGGTTCTTGGTATATGGAAATTGTGTTGTTGCCTCGTGCTTCTTTGACTGACCTGACTCACGGCTGGGATGGTGAATAACCAATTAGGGAACTTATTATAGATAATATTATACATAAATATGCACTGTTCATATTGAATCCTTTTGTTAACATTTAGCCATCTTAATTCATCTAGTATTGGAGAAGCATGATCATACCTTGATCTTCCTCCTACAGCCACTTTTGCCGAAAAATTATACAGTTTTTGCACTCTCTTTTGCTGAGTTTTATTGGCAGAGCCCCATATCATCATGCCATAGTTAATAACGCTAAGGACAAGTGTTTGAATAACAATTTTTCTGGCCTTACTGCTAAAAAGCTCTTTTATTCTATTGATGAACATCAGTACTCCGAAGGCTTTTTTAGTCATCTCAGTTATGTGTGTGTCGAAGAGCATATGTTTATCAAAGAATACACCCAAATTTTTCAAGGAGTCACAGAGTTGGATGCATGTGTCACCAGCGTGTATCACAGTATCATTGGGTATTCTAGAAAGTAAATTCCTGCTACCAATGAACATGCACTGAGTTTTATTCATGTTAAGTAATAAACCATTTCTATTAAAGTATCTTTTAATTTTTTTCTAAAGTTTCTTCAGTTTTTCTTATGAGATCAGGCAAGTTTTCAACTGAGTTTGAAAGTATAATTTGTGTGTCGTCTGCATATTGCACTAGGGAGCAGTCTTTTACTTGTGTGCTGAGGTCATTGACATATATAGTAAATAATATAGGGCCTAAAATAGATCCCTGAGGAACGCCAAAACTTACGTTCAGCTTTAAGGATACATTGTCTCCAACACGAACTGATTGCGTTCTATTGCTTAAATAATGACTAAACAAGAATGAGTCAATTCCCATTTCGTACATCTTATCCAATAAAATGTTGTGGCTGACACTATCGAAAGCTTTCGACAAGTCACACAAAGCAAGTAAGGATATCTTCTTACTGTCCATGTTTTCGTAAATAGTATTTGTAACTTTAGTTAGAGCCGTGATGGTTGATAAGTTAGGTCTAAATCCATGTTGTGTACAGTTAATCAAGTTATTTGACTCCAAGAAGTTTGTTACACTGCGTGGCTATTACCTTTTCAAGAATCTTGGACAGAATTGATAGTAATGAAATAGGTCGATAATTGCCCGGATCATCAGATGCTCCGCTTTTATAGAGAGGCGTAACGAGAGAATGCTTCCATGCAGTGGGGAAAACACCTGTGACAATGCAAGTGTTTATAATACATGTAAGGTATGGTGTCACGACAGGTAATGCATCTCTTAAAAATCTAAAAGAGATCTCGTCTGATCCACAAGAATTAGTTTTCTTTAATTGCTTCATTGTAAGGATTACTGTGGCAGCATCCACGGGCTGCGGTCTGAAAAACTCAACATTATGCGATATGGTTGGAGTTTGGAGATATTCATTATTCGTGTCCTCACCCATACCCTGTTGTGACTTTTCAAAAGCTTTCTTTCCAACATTTACAAAATATTCATTTAGTTCATCCACTTTGCTGCCATAGGTAAAGACTTACTGTTCATGGACTTGCTCAAACCCAATTTGTGTATTACTCGCCATGTGGCTGCTGTATCTCCATTATTCTCAATAAATTCATTATTATGAAACTCAGTCCTCGCTGCATGTATCATCCTTTTAACCTTTGTTTTGAGATCTTTATATATAGTTAGTAAAGTGGCATTGGTACGATCTTTTTTTAGCAATATTTGTGTATTATTTCTCTCTCTCATCGCTGACTTGATGTCATCAGTCATCCATGGTGCGTGTGGTCTTCTGATTTTTCTAGTTTTAAATGGAGCACATGCGTTTAAGCAACAACGAAAGGTGTCTGTAAAAATGCCCACTTGTTTATCTACATCATCAGTATCAAATACTTCTCTAAATGTATTACTTTCTTGACTTAAAATATTACAAAAAATATCAGGAGAGTAGTCAGCCACACAGCGAGTAGTCTTTGTAACAGCAGGGGCACGTTTGGGTTTACGCAAGTTTACAGTGACGGTTATCAAGTCGTGATCAGCTATTGGACAAGGTTCAACATCAAAGGAAATAATTGTTTCACGATTGTTAGTAATAATCATATCAAGTAAAGTGGCACAATGACTAGTTGTTCTAGTAGCTTTATCAATAACTTGACACAGTTTGGTATTGGCTAAGATTTTCTTGAGATTACTATTAGAGGATAAAAAGTCATCATTAAAATCGCCTAGTACATAAAAATTCTTCTTGGTTAACAGCAACTGCTTAAAAACTTCTCCTATGTAGTCAAAAGTATCAGTGGGTGCCTTCGGATGACGATATAAACATCCTATAACAATCGATGGCAGCTTTCTACATTGTAATGTTAACCATACATCTTCCACACCTACAGGCTTGTCGATATGTGTCTGGAAAGGAGTCACAGTAAAAGTATTCTTTACAAATATGCATGATCCACCACCACGTCCTTTGTCACATCTAAAAATAGCATAATTTTCAAAATCAACGAACTTATCAGGAGTCTCGGGGAGGAGCCATGTCTCACTGACACACAAAACGTCTGGATCTCTTTCCTTCATTAACAGTTCCATCTCTACCTTGTTACCTAGTATGCTTTGTGCATTGATATGTTCTATAGTAACATAATCCTTTAATTTTATAAGGTCAAAAGTATCGGCATCACCTTCATTGCCAGTTTCCTAGTGTGTGGTGTATAATTCGCACAGGCGACTCTTATGTCCCAGCTGTCTACAAGACTGACATCTTAGTTTATAGTCAAAGCGGCACTGTGCCTGGCGATGGTTGAACTCGCCACAGTTGTAGCAGCCTCTCCGTACTCTCATGTCTTTAGTATTAAATGTCCGTGTTGTACTGTATGACTCTCTATTTACTTGTGTGTTGGAAGGTGGGGTTAAGAAGTAGTGTGAGGTACCTGTGTCTCTGTGAACACGTCGTGTTACTCTGTGATTGTGGGATGAAACATGATTATGTGCATGAGAGTATTTCTTTGCAGGATTTATGTAGTTAGCACTGGAATGCATGTCATTATCTCTTTGATTATTTGCAGTAGGCTGTCTAACCGTATTCCTTTTGATGCTGTCCCATTTAGGAGATAGTTTAAAAGAGGGACATTGTCTACCAAAAGTATGAAGCAATCTAAGTACGCCATGTCTGTTTAAAATACATCCTGATGAATCTCTAGCCAGATTGTAACATAAATCACCAACTTCACCGGTACCAAATCTGAAAGCTAAATTAGTTTTGATTATGAAAATTTCATTAGATTCACCCCATTTGTTGAGGTGTTCATTAAAATCTGCAATTCTGGCTTGAAATTCATCTGAAGATATTGAGGGTGCGAGCTGACTTACAAATACCTCCATTTTGTCATTTTTTCCCTTAAGTTCAGTAACAAGTGCAGCAATCTTATCTAAAATACTCATTGGATCATCATTGTTCTTAATGTCATACAGACCAGCATATATGTAGCATCTTGTCGGGGTCCAGGTCAGTTTCTCCGACACCCAGCATCTCAACAAATCCACGTTGGCTCCTCTGATGGTCCTTATCGAACATCCCTCTAGGTCAGATGGAAAGGCTTCTTGCAGGTTGCAGTCTCCTAGCAGCAGATACCTCTCCTCTTCTCTGGATGTTGTAAGGCGTTCAGCATTGTTGTTTCCCTCCTCAAGTTCACTGGAAGGGCGTGTAACATTTGCTGATGTCTCTTGCTGTATTTTGTTATTCTTATTCTGCTGTTCCAATTCGGTTATTCGTTGCTGGAGGAGTTCAATTACTGTGTAGGCCATCTTCATCTCAGTATTCAGTAGCTCAATTTCGTTGTCCTTTGTTTGTAGCTTAGATTTTATTGTTGCAATCTCCTTTACTAAGTTTTCTAGTATGACTCCTTGTGCGTTACAGCTGGTCACGGGGGGTGAGGAGGGTGGTTGCATGACGTCTTGTCGTGGTACTGCTTGCGTGGCATCAACAGAATGTCTCTCTATGACGTTACGTGATCCTGACTGCATGTCATCTTTGGTAGGGTGACGTCTGTCAGCAGTATAGGGAAGCTGTGTACCCTCTATGGATGATTGCTGCTGGTCATCAGAGCAGTCACGGTGTGGCGCGTGAGGTGCAGCATGTGGAGGCGTGACGTCAGACAACGGGCGGGGAGGTGGCGGTGGTGGTGTAGGTGCTGGTGTAGGTATTGGTGGTGATGTATCTGAGGTTTGATCGGAGGGAGGTGTATTTCTGAGTATCATTTCAATAAGCTGGTCCTTATTTACCCTCACATTGATAATTCCTAGGTCTCTGCATTTCTTTTGTAGGTCAGCTTTGTAGAAGTTTTTATCAAGAAACTCCTTAGTTGGAAACTTTTCGGAAGGCAAAGATTTGTTCTGCTCAAGTTGTTCTTCCCCTGATGAGTGGGATAGTGAGATGCTTGTAGCCATGTTTGTTGCTCAATATAAGGTTAGGAGTGCAATGAGTGGTGGCAGGTATAAAGATAATTGTTGCAGATGTAAAACAGAAGAGAGAGAGAGAGAAAATGAGTGTGTGTGTGTGTGTGTGTGTGTGTGTGTGTGTGTGTGGACAGACGTAGCTTCATATGTGCATTGTGTTTACCAGTAGCTGCTCACACATTTATTATAAGTCAGTGTTAATAAGGAAGCTCTGAGGCACACGGCCTTTCATCAGGAGTCATTAGCCAGTCCCTCGCTGAAGTGGGCTTTATCTAGGCGTGTGATGCATGTGACACTCAGCTCTTCAGTCACAAGTTGACGGTGTTCTTTTGGGAGCACTGAATGATTATTTAATGTCTAAGTCCATTATGCTTTGCTCTTCTGTTGGACCGGTTGACTGTTGAATGTCTAAGCTGAAGTTATTTTCGCCGATGCTCGCTGGATGGACTTTGTTGTATTGGGACATAATATCTGCTGAGTGTCGGCACAGTATTTTGATCTTGTGTGATTAGGTTACCTTCGTTATGCTAATGGTCGCATTCTTCCTGTGGTTCAGTTTGTCTTTGCTGTGTGGTGCTGGTGGCGATGGTGGTTTCTGTCACAATTACCAACATTTTCTTCGCTTGGCCGGAGTGTCGTCTCCAAATCAAGCATGCCATCACCACTATTTAGCGATGTCAGGTTGTTTTAATATTAACTTCGTCTGACATTTTCTTACAAATTTACTATTCTCAGTAAGTGGCGTCTTGCCTCAGCTGTGCCTCCGTGCTGGCAGGGTGGCAGCGTGCTGACGAGTCCAAATGTTTTACACAGATTTTCGAAGATTTTTTTTCTTCTTGAACTTTACCACGTTTGTTCTTGAGTTTGTGTGTGTGTGCGTCCTTGAAATTAAATCCGTATTTCGTGGCCTGTGGTATTACTTTGCAATACATGACCCAACCGATGTAAAAAATCAATCGGTGTATCAATAAATCTACCTATCTACGTTTACTGTGAGGTACGACAACCTGCCCCACGCGTTGCGGCCACCCAGGAACAAATGCTTCGATAGTGAGCAGTGTAATGTATCGTATATTTGTAGTTATAGGGGGAGACTACAGTTATTTAAAAACTGAACCAAAGCAATCGTGAGCAAGTGAGTGAAAGGTCGCTCCGCCATCTCCACAGAGCCGGTCGTGCAGTTGTGTGTGAATGTTATAAACAAGTGTGAAAGCTGCTGCAGTGAAGCTCCCAGCACTGTCCGTCAAGCCCCAGCAAACATTATGGCGTGGAAAGCGAGCGTTGGGTCTACACTTTCCAATCCCGCGCGTGACCGTCAAGTAATCAGTCCACTGACACACCGCGCCGACACGCTGCTTACCATGACGCCCTACACACCTTGACACGCTGCACATGACACACAGCATGTTGCGTCTGGCGCAGTGATGAGACCTTTCCCACTCTGAATAACTTCAAGGGGTTGTTATCGCACTAGTAAAATGCAGCTGCAGGGTTTTTGTTCTCGGCAGTGAACAGCGTTAGGCGGCTTGCTCTGCAAATTGGCAAAACTTCCTGTCCGCACGACTGTCACGAGGCACGCAGGTCTGGTGCAGTGCGCCTTGCCGCCCTTGGCTGTAGTGGTGGCGTCGTCTTGATGCGCCTCGGGCTGTGAAGGCTGCAGGAGTGAAACCTGTGTGTCTGATCTGGGTCTGATCTGCTCACCTGCCGTACTGACGCTTCGGTTGCCACGGCGTCTCCTCTGGCTTACGGGAAAAGGGTCTGGTACAGGTTTAAAATATAATGTGGAAAGACAGCAATGAAAGCAGCAAGTGGGATCAAATCAGTCAAACTCTCTAGTGCTTGCAGTTTTATTTCTGTTCAATAAAACCGTCGCGAAAAGGTTTATGTGACTAAAAAAACAACAACATGTGAAAGAAAGAGATAAGATTATGTTGAAATGAAAAAAAAAATGGTGAGGTGCTTCAAGGGAATATTGAACTCTTCTCACACCCAAAAAAGAAAAAACTGAGATGGAATAACAGTTGTCTCGTTAGGAAAAAAAATAATTAAATTAATGTAGCAGAGTGGTAAAGCCCACTCACTTTTAATGTATTGCTGTCCTTCACCCCATATTTCCCTCTCTATATAGTGTTCTTCTTTACTTCCCCCATTCTTTTCTTTCTGTTCCGTTCCGTTGTCTCGTTTGTTCGTGATGTGTCAAGATAACAATACCATATGCTTTGTTTAATGTAAGCTTATTTCAGTGTGAGACGAGTTTGTTTCCTAATGTTAGCAGCTCTCTCTCTCTCTCTCTCTCTCTCTCTCTCTCTCTCTCTCTCTCTCTTTGATGCCTTCTGATGTTACGTGTTAACAGCTTCACAATCGCAGCTGCTCGGTACATTTCTAATAATCCCAGTGCTATTAAGAAGATGAAGTGTGTGATACTGAAGGTCTTGGCTGTGCTCCCTGGTGATGATCCAGTAATTTTAATAGAAACCCTTCATTCGTGTAACATTATCGATTAAAGCAGTGAAGTGGTGCAGCGGAGAAAGGACAGGTACGTGCGCGTATATATGATAAAGCGCACGGCTGACTGGGTAGAGCTGTCTGGTGGTTGTGGTGGTGTAGGGTGCCAGTCGAGTGTAGTGCTATGTGGTGTGGTGACGTGCGGTGCGGTGTTTCCATGTAGATTCCTGGTGTGACGGGATGAGTAGCTACACCATCACTTCTGGATACTACTATTGCCGCCACCATCACCACCGACAACAACGGCAATGATATACAAAAATAACATCACCAACATTATCATAAACTAGCAATCCCTTGCACAGTACATTACAAGAACACCACCACTACCACCACCACCACCACCACCAAGACGCCAAGCAAACGTTCCTTGACAATGCCGCTAATGTGAAAAGAAATGCTCGGAATTCCTTGCTACATCTTATAGCGCATTTTCTACCACGCCATTACACAGAGCAGCAAGTCACGGGGTCACGCCACACTAACGACAAGGCAACAACACAAATGTGTGTTCATAACTTGGTATCTGAACTGGTAAACTGACTCACCGACATCATGTGAACAAAAAGAGAGAGAAAAAAAGGGAATGGTAGCCAGTGTGTTTTAGCTTAATGATAGCAATACTATGTGTCACACAAAAAACATGTATGCCTCTTATCTTTCAGTAATAATGGCACCTATCTATGTATGTATGTATGTAAGAATGAATGTATGTATTCAGCCAAAGGTCACACGGTAATGATAAGAATGGATGTATGAGAGTATAGTAGGAATAGAAAAAAAAAAAAAAACAGTACAAATATTGTATAATCAGCGATTGTGCAGGATTCCAGTGGGGGGGTTCTGTAAAAGTTCACATTCCATTCACGCTACGAGCCCTCCTAGCGAACGATAATTGACGCCTCTGGACCGGACGTGTATGGAGAGACATGTACGTGACTAAACCACACACACACACACACACACACACACAATATGTTTATCATAGTTTCCATTAAATTATGAAAGAGAGTTGTGAAAAATACTAATTCTCTGTATGCTCATCCAGTAGAATATTTGAATTCGCCATGTCAGATATGAAGTGAAGCGCGACAAATTGTGCTCTCTCTCTCTCTCTCTCTCTCTCTCTCACTAACACTCGTACAGCCTCGCTGCTTCTCTGTCTCACAGCAGTGCACCCTCGGCTCGGTCAAGACAAAAGACCCGTGTTTGATTCCTGGAACAGAGAGGCGAAGCTTCTTTCATCTCGAGGCAGTGTTTGCCTGGCGCAGACTTCACTACCGGGGGAGCGGGAATGAGCCTCACCCGCGCTTCTCTCCGGGGAAGAAAGGGTTCAGTGTTGTTAATAACGATGGCCCCGGTTCGTGGTAGCTGAATTTTTGTGATGTAAGCTGAATATTCTGATCATAATAACATTAGTTGTCTGGTGGTGTACTGGTGAGCACGCTAGAGTCACATGGATCTTCTGGCCCTCCCTGCCTTCGTTACCTTTGCCCACCAGTGTACCCCCCCACCCTCCTTCCCTCCCTCCCTCCCTCCCCTTACGAGAACGGGACACAACCGCGGCAATAACAGCTTTTCAATAAACCCAATGGTCGGCTGAATTTAATGGCATAGCTCGGCTCAATATGCATTTCCTGGCACTCAATGCATCACTGCTTCAGGCGCCGCGCATGCAGCAAGCAATAAGCCTCTGAGATTCCCTATAAATTTCATCAGAGTCTCCACCACAGTGATATGAACGCGGGAAAGGAAGAGGGAAGGGAGAGGGGTCCCTGGTGTGATTCCAGGCTGCTCGCTTGCAAGGCGGCTGGCGGTGGCGTGATCAGGGACACCGGCAGGGAGGCAGGGAGGCAGGGCGTGGGAAATGTGTGCACCCGCGAAGCGAAAACACGGCCCCATTGGAGACTTGTGTGTGAGGCGCGCTGCCAAATCATGGACGTGGAAATTTTAATGATGCAGACGAGATGAAGGTCGTTGTGCTGCGCGGCACAGAGAGGGTGTGGTGGGAATGGTGGTGGTGGAGGTGGACAGGGCGTGGGTGGTGAGGGCGTTGGGGATTGGGGCTCTAGGGTGGGGATACTGTAGTCGTGTTGATTACACTACGTGCTATCTTTTTTTTTATTTACTTATCTACGTGTGTGTGTGTGTGTGTGTGTGTGTGTGTGTGTGTGTGTGTGTGTGTGTGTGTGTGTGTGTGTTTATAAAAGCAGTGATAGTTGCAGTAATAGCTATTGGTTGCAGCGTCGTGCCTCACATGCAACAAAATAATCACAGGTGACCTGCATTCTCAGCCACACACACGTCATGCTCGGCCTTTAGGCAACAAGTAAAAAGGATCTTTTATTTTACTAACTATATATATATATATATATATATATATATATATATATATATATATATATATATATATATATATATATATATATATATATATATATATATATATATATATATTGTACCTGTCTTAACCCTTTCATTCCGGTGACCATATATGAACGATTGCATCAGTGCGTCCGTAGCGATGGCGATCGTTCCCGTAATCAAGAATTTTCGCGCCTCAATTTTGAGCTCCAAGCGCGGTTTCTCGAGTCAGATGGCGCGTGGAAGTGTCTGGCATCTGTTTCCATCCGTAATGTTGCCAGATTGATGTGCGGCTGAAATTCTTCATGGACTCATTTTTTTGTCGATTAAATATGCAAACTTGTATCGAGAGAGGCGACGCCTGACGCGCTTCTCATTTTTATGTAGGAGTGAATGATGGCTGAGGTGAGGCCTCGTCATACTGAACGCTTATGTAGTGATTTCATTAATAACTTTTCATGAAGGAAACGAGTGCTTCACCGCTGCGGCAGGAGAACAATTCCGCCCACTCCTCAATGAATATTGCTTTTTCAACCATCAAGGAATTGTCAGGAGGCACTGCAATTGGAAAAAAAGAAAACATCTATGATGAACAAACTGATTAGTTTGACAGGAGCTGTACACGGCGTTACATGGCACAGAAGTGGAAAGAAGCGGCACTTTGTTGTTGTGTTGCTGCAAGTCAAGGAGTGACAGCCTCGGGCAGCGAGGCTAGTGGTGAGAGTTTTCTCTCCTTGTGAAAACTTTTCCCATCACGGAATACAAAGTTCGATGTCGTAATGCTGAGCGAAATATTTCATTAGCGCCATAAGGACCGTCAATCCAAATTTACTGAAGTGTCAGCTGACGGAAGCTGACGCTGGTGTTCGCGAGATGAGAAAGTTTGTTTCTGTACACTTTACACGTCACACGTTTATGTGAAATGAAGGAGAAGACATTGCTTTTAGTGTATATTAGTAGTGGCCTCAAACTTACTCCCAATAATAACAAATTAATGTCCCGCTCCAGCTGACTTTCAAGATCAAGACTAATCGCCTTTCGGTGTTGCGTCACGAGGTCTATTCAGCCAGTGAGAATAAGCTGTCCTCGCCGCACACTGTCTCTGACTTCCACACAGAACAGTGTGTGCCCGAGTGTGGCTTCAGTGCTTCACGGCAAACAGTTTGTGCGTTGTTGGTGGATCAAACACTGGGAGGCTCATTTAGTCAGTGTGTCGCGGAGCAAATCATGTGTACAGTGTTCCAGGATGAAGCACCACAATGATACAAGTGCAGTGCTTAGGTTTGTGAAGGACGCGCCATCACGTGGGCAGCCATGATCCCCTCCATGCAGCTCCTGGATGCCACGCGCCGCAACAAGTAAGTGTGCTACATCTGATTGATTGTCGCCCACGTGAAGTAAAAACTCGTCACGATATGGTCAGTGAGGAGAATAACAAGTGACGTCAGGGAGGAATCACCACGGGCATACAATTAAGATAACTATTAATAAGACATATTCTCAGTAATGGCAAGCCGTCCGCAGCATGTCACATACGCCGTCACTGCGTTTATTATTCACAGTGTCCTCGCGTGCTGGCCATCATTTCACTAAGCGTAAAGTGACTCCGGAGCGTCCTTTTCTCCTGGATTTATGAAGCACCGGAATTCTGATGCTTCATAAATCCAGGAACTACCTTCTTAGGCTCTTAGGAAGTGTTCCAAGGTTCAATGTGTGGAAGAAGCCGTACTGTACACACAATTTGTGGACTTAAGAAAGACCCTGGGAAGCACCTCTTAATTCTAACGCGGATTTATGAGTTATCTATAGGAGGACACTGTCTAAAACTTTTACAGACGTGCAGACACTACAGTGAGTATTCCTCATCATCATGTCAGTGCTCAACACCAAAGTAAAAAAGGAATTATCTTAAATACTAATGCAATAATGTCTTTTACACTTACTGTATTTCCGGCAATGCTTCAGTGTTTCTCGTGTCAGTGTGTGTGTGTGTGTGTGTGTGTGTGTAATTAGTACTTTGTATGTGCCAAGATATTTGCAGTTTTGCTTTTGTGTGTATTTATTTATTCATTTCTTTTATGAACATAAGAGAGGAAGATTGATGGCTAGGTAAGCAGGGAGAGAGAGAGAGAGAGAGAGAGAGAGAGAGAGAGAGAGAGAGAGAGAGAGACTGTTTCCAGATTCCAGTACATTTAAAACACACACACACACACACACACACACACACCTGGTAAATGTTCCCTCTTAATCAACGTCAACAGCGTGTATGTGTGTTGCTTATCATTTTTTTTCCTCCGCCTTTACCTCCACTTGTTCCTTTCTTTTCCTCCTTTAACATTTCTCCTACTCCTCCTCTTCCTTCTCCTCCACCACCACCACCACCACCACTGATGCCTCGCGCCTTATCACCTTTCATCTCTGCCGTCACGTTTTCTTTGCACGATGTATGTTGCATTACTTTTTAAAATTTAAGAGTTTTTTGTGCCATTAATTTATTCTTATCTATTCCATCGACGAAAATACCTTGGCGCGAAAATCCATTAGTGTAACTCTCTCTCTCTCTCTCTCTCTCTCTCTCTCTCTCTCTCTCTCTCTCTCTCTCTCTCTCTCTCTCTCTCTCTCTCTCTCTCTCTCTCTCTCATCAGTGTATTTCAGTTTTCTTTTGACAGGATATTTTCGCGGAGTTTAAGAGTGCCTGCGTTGTTTTGTTTCCCCTTCTCCCCAAATCCCTGTGTCAGTCTCACTTTTCTCGCCTCCCGCTCTGTCCTCTCCTTTCTGCATCCCTCTTTTATCTCCTCTCGCAGTCCGTCCCTATTTCGCTTCTCCCTCCTGCCTCGCCACGCCTCCGCATTCCCCGAACTGGGAGTCGCTGTGGCAGAAGGCGCAGGACTCTCTCGGGCGCCACCACGCAAAGATTCAGTGCACGTCTTTTGTGGTGATGGTGATGGTGGTGGTGGTGGGACACGAGTTTTTCTCTTCCACTTTTGTAGCTTTGTGTGTAAATGAAGAACAGATTTAGTAAAGAAAGGTGTTGTTGTTGTTGTTGTGGAGTTTGTTAATGATATTTCTACCGGTGTGTTTTGTTATTGTGTGATTCTTCATCTTTTCTATTGAGATATTTTCTCATATTGTGTATCTCTTTACCTTGTCAAGAAAAAGACGGCGGCGCTGAATTTTGTTCACTTTCTCTTTGAACGAAACAATTTCCAGGAGAGAAAACGCCCAAGCGTGTGGAATATCAGTGGACTCTGACTGTCTCTGGTATTCTTTCAAGGCAGAATTGTGTCCACATTTAGGAGTGAGTTGCCACTTAAATGGTGGAGTCGTTTTGGAAACTCATCAGGAATAAACGTGTTCGGTGTAATTTCCTCAGCCGGTTTAATCACCTCTGCGTAATTAGCTTGCAGATTGCTTCGTGCGCCATTCCTTCCTCGTTATATATGATAGTTTTTTTTGTATATTCTTAATTGCTCTGTTAAATCCGATAGTCTCAAAGAGAACGCCTAGTGGGAAAGAGGAAGAGAAAGAGGCAAAGGTCAGCACAGCTTGCCTTCTCTATTTCTCTTGATGTTTTGCTCTTGACACGTGCAAGGAGCCTCTCACAGCAGCAGGGCACCTCAGTCTCATCCATGTATAATAATTATCAACACACGAGTATATCTAATGCGTCCCCTGGTGCGCGTGGACCGTTATATGTATGCCTGCTGAAAGGAACTTTAGCGTATGTTGTGTGAATCCAGGCAGGTATCACCTCCCACTACCGCCATCACCACACCTCGCAGCCTTGCATCAGCCTTGCCACTGCCCTACCACGCATTTGTGCTTCTCCTGTGTGTGTTTGGTATTTAGAATGCTTTCATTATTAGAGGGTGAAATAGCTCCTGCTTTCTGATTAATTTTGCGGACGAATGCCTCATAATAATAATTATAATAATAATAATGATAATAATAATAATAATAATAATAATAATAATAATAGTAATAAAAATGAGGATAGCATTGTTATTATTATTATTATTATTATTATTATTATTATTATTATCATTATTATTATTATTATTATTATTATTATTATTATTATTATTATTATTATTATCATTATTATTATTATTATCATTATTTGTTTTTCTTGTTCTTGTTAGTAGCAGTAGTTCAGTACTACTACTACTACTACTACTACTACTACTACTACTACTACTACTACTACTACTACTACTATCAGTGAAAAGTATATCCAGAAATGTCCTGTGAAGTTACCTGAATTATTAACGTTTTTGTGCCACTTTTAAAAGGCTTACTAGGGAGAACAAAAGCTGCCTTCATTATTAACAAGACGAGACGCTGAGCTGCAAAGGGGCTTACGTTAACGTTCTTTGATGTGACCGTGAGGCTTAGTACTGGTGGGCTGGCCTGGTCGGAGGTGTGCTGGGCCGTCTAGTCTTGGCTGGGCTGGACTGTGCTGGTCTGGACTGAACTGAAGTACTGTGATTTGGGCTAAACATGCATCCACTGGTCTCGTCTTCACGGGGACTAACCTGGTGTCTGATTTAAGTTACTTTGGTTTGCTGTGGATTAGGTTAGTCTGGTCTGGAGGGAGCTCGATTAGTGGTATTGTGGTCTAGTCTGGTCTGATCTGGCTACATTACAAAAATGGGAACGGAATATTTTGCGTAGGGGAGAGAAATGGCCCCTCATGGAATCGGAAAGGACGCCATCGATCCTCAAACGCCGCGTGTGCATGCTGGGGGTGATTTTTAACCCGCCGCCACCGAAGCACCACAGCGGCCATCCTTCAATGCCTCAAAGTGCGCCGCTGGATTCCATTTATGTGAGAGCCGCGCGGCATTAGTGCGCCGCGCCAGTAACACCCTCCCTGCCTCGCCACTATCACGATGAACGAAGCTTCGCACACTTCCCGTGACTGTCCGCGTTCCTCATAAATACACCAGCGTGACCAGACTAAGTGCTGCGCTTTGACGGCAACTCAAGAGGACCTTGCCACTGCTTAGAGTTTAATGACCTCCTTTTGCAACGTCAATATAAAAAAGCTACACATCAGTTCGCTCTATCTTCTGTTTCCCTGACACACTTTTAGCATGTGGAGAATTGATTGGAAGACTGTTCCTTACACGTGTCAGAGAAGTGTGGCGGTGGAAGGTTTAAGGCACAGAGAAAGCTGGGTCTTGTCATCTTTAAGTCAAGGAGTGAGCTGGGGCGCCACTCTGGAGGGAACTCTTGTGTGTGTCTGTGATGTGTGTGTGTGTGTGTGTGTGTGGGGGGGGGGGCAGTAGCAACAGTAGTAGATTTGACTCGTTTCGTGAGAAAAAAATAAAAATAAATAAAAGACGAAAGAAGAGTGACTTGTTCTATCCTGACGTGGGTTATTGCTTTCACTTTCTTCTGAATTATGTTTTGAAATCGTGAATGCAAATGTGTGTGTGTGTGTGTGTGTGGATAGGTATTACATAGACTGTCACGTTTTGTAAATCACGTGGGAAGCGTGGGAAGCGACGGAAACAAAAAAAAAAATATAACCTCACTCAGAAAAAAAAAAAAAAAACTGTTATAAGCACAGAGAGAGGAGCGTTGATGGAGCGTGCGGGAAGGAAAGATTGAAATGAAAACAAAGAAGAAAAAAAGAATTGAGGCAGTTATGGATAAACGAAAGGAGAGTGACGCCTGGCTTGGGAAGTTCGAGGTCATGGTGAGTGTAAACACAACCCAACACGAAGACAAAACACACGACAAAAGAAGACGACTCCCCTGCTCGGTGCGGAATGCTGTGGTTCTGGAGCCTCGCAGCACAGATCGTGGCGGCGCGTGTGTGTCAAGACTTACCAAGTACACAAAATTATTCTTACTCTCATGAACGCTTAATTCAAGAAAAATATAGAGTGATTCTATCAGTTTCGGAATAGCTGGCAAGCCTGGCTGTCTGAAACGTCACGAAGGCGTGTTGCGCATCACATCGGGATTCGAATCTTTGAGTCGTTGACCACAGATATCAGATACAAAGTGGACGTCAGCCAACCTCCGGCATTCCATAGCCATTCATCATGGAGACTTCGTAAGACACGCGTGTTGGTATTGTTACTTTGCATCTTGAGGGACTCAAATGCAGAAATTTCGAGACGCTCAGGTGTACCGACACCCTGCAGGGCTACCAGTGCATCTCTCTCTTAAACAATATTTCCAGTATTTTTTTCGTTCGTTGAGTCAAAATGACACGGGTAATTTTAGTAAGAATATTTTTCTGTATGACTGTACGTCTGGAAAAAAAATATATACATAATTAAGGCGTGGAGATGGAAGAAAAATATACATAATTAAGGCGTGGAAATGTAAGAGGACGGGAAAGATAGATGAGGGAAAAAGGCACAGCTATCCTGTAATGAGAATTGATCTAAGGTCTGAGGAGAGAGAGAGAGAGAGAGAGAGAGAATGTTCTTTCCTTCCTTCCTCCATGCCGGTGGAGTGTTGAGTGTTGTGTGGTTCATGAGGGAGCTGGACAGGACAGCAGCGGCAGGGAAGGGGGCGCGGCAGGGAGGGAAGGGGGGGACGGACGGCAGGGGAGGGTCTTGAGACATCGCAGGCAAATTAGCCGTCCAGTTTTTCCGCTCCTGCCACCCGCGCCTTTGATCAGCACCATTATTCTGCCATCTTGTCTTGCCAGTTAATCTTGGGGCGTCTTTCATCACTGAGGGACGCGCCGCCCTTGCCGAGCTGATGGGGTGATGGGTAGGGAGGTGATGGGATGATGGGTGGACAGGTGTTGGGTGGTGGGTGATAGACAGACAGGTGATGGGGTGCAGGGTGATGGGTTACAGCATGCAGCCGTCGCTACCGTTCATATTCTTTATAACTTTTATTTTCTATTTTTTCTCGTCTTCTTTCTTGTGACTCTCCCCATTTATCTCACCTGTACACCTTATCTCACCTGTACAAATCATCTACCGTACCTTACTTGATTGATTAACCTTATTATCGTCTCCTCCATCTTTACTTCTCTGTATTCGTGTCGCGTCGTGTATCTACTCATGTATTTGCTTATAATTATGTTTCTTGCTGTATCTGTAAACACACCACCAATAAAACTGAGCGGGGAGTCTTGCTCGAAGCTGTGCAGTGTGTCCTTGCAAGCCGCGCCGCCGCAAGTCGCCCTGGCTGAGCGGGACAAGACGCGGCCCAAGGAAGCGAGTTAGCCGAGTATCGCGGGATCCATCTCGGCCACGTCCTGCTTGTTTGTCTTGATCTTGCGCGGTGCAGAGAGAGAGAGAGAGAGAGAGAGAGAGAGAGAGAGAGAGAGAGAGAGAGATTCCACCTTTAAAGAACGTGGTGATGACAAGAGTTCACACAGGAATATTGCATCAGGGGAGGAGTCTTGCACATCTTAGCTCAGTGACAGCGAGGGGAGAGGAGGGCGAGCTACAGCTGAGAGAAGCGAGTGGAGGGGGGCGAGGGAGCTGTCAACAATGTCAGAGGTTACGGAGGAGGGATAAAAGGGGAGAGGCGTGAGTTAAGAGGCCTTTCCCTGTCTTAGGCCTGAAACGCTTCCCTCTCTCATCACAACTGTTTTCAAAGGTCACAGAGGTCATTAGCCGAATATTGAAGAGTGATTCCCCAGTTGATAATATAGAAATCTTGTTAATCTATTACGAGAATCATAAAAAAATAAAAGATAAAAAATCCTCAATTTCATGTAGAGCCTATTGAAAGCTTATTGAAAGTAGTGGAGTTTCTGGCAGAAATGTCTCATGATTCTGGTTTTAGTATGTTACCAAAGGTTTGAGATGCCGTGTCCTGTCCTTTTTCGCAAATAAAATCTTAAGAGAGCGTCGGATGAGGATGCTGTTTTGGCAGTGAATGTTTGATACCCCGAGCTGACTGGCAAAAATATGCTTTAGTCTCGTATCTTCATAATAGAGCCAATGTAAACTTGCTAAAATTTACGAGTACAGGCACTGGCAGCGAGACTAGATGTCATGATGGATACCCCGCCCACTCATCCTTTTGTGGCATCGATGTGAGGTTAAGTAGGACCTGAGAATAATCACCCATCCAACTAGCATTTCTATCGTTTTGCCTCACGCACACACACACACACACACACACACACACACACACACACACACAGTATCCTTGGCGCCCAGTCCCCCCGAGCCTCGCACAGATAAGCCGAAGGTAACAATTTTCCGTCTCTCCCTGTCAGTATTTAGCATAATTTCTAGGGTTTTCCAGGTGTTTCCAGGTGTTTTCCCTAGACTCCTATGCGGAGTAGGGGGTGGTGGAGGGGAGATTTGGAGTATGAGGGGTATGGAAGAGGAGGAGGAGGTACGGAAAGGAAAAGACGAGGAAAAAAAAAACTTTTCGGCAACATATTATTATTTTCCTGTTATTGATGGAGTTGTCATTGTTTTGATATTTAATTTATTAATAGAAAGACATACTAAATTATAAAATATAATTAGATCTGTTCTAGCTGTGCTTTTGTTTGTCGACAAAATAACAACTTCGTCACTTTATTTAATTTCACTTTTTCTTACCGGCACGCGCAGGTTTGCATTGGTATTTCATTTAAGACTTAGAAAAAATGTAAGAAACATGTACCAAATAATAATATCCAACAAGAATTAGTGTTTTCTTTATTTATCTAGCAAGTAAATTTTTTTTGTATTTATAATCTGTAATATAATCTAGTCTGGCTGTGTTTCCTTTCTCGATATTATTGTGTTTTTGTGGTACCGTTCGTAAAAGTTACAGATTGTTTTTTTTTTAGTTTTCGTTATTATTACTGAGTTCGGTAATGTTTTTATATTTTGTGTATTAGTTAAAGTAAAGGGTAAGTCAGAAAATGTAGTCTTCTTTCTTTTCGCGATTTTCAAAATGAATTGCGTTACGTAAATATAAGCCCCGAGACGGCCATTTTCCCTGCCTCCCTCTCTGTCTGTACATCAATATTCAGCTAAACTCCCGAGTGTTTCCAGACTTGAAGTGAAGAAAAAAGAGAATTGACCACGGAAATAGATAAACAACCCATAAAATGCCTCAAATAAGGCACTGAGTACTGCCCCGTTCAGAGCACCCACTCCGAAAACGCGACGTCATCAGACCTTCCCCCTTGGCCGCCACTGTGTGTGTGTGTGATTCACACACAGTGTGTGTGAATCACACACACTGCTTGTTACCCAGCAAGCCGTCTGCTTGTCACCCAGCAAGCCGTTTCCCTACGGAAAGAGCTCAGAATGATCTTCGGGTAGGACTGTGTGTGTGTGTGTGTGTGTGTGTGTGTGTGTGTGTTTGTGTGTGTGTGTGTGTATTGCGCTACGTAAATATAAGGGCTGAGAGGCAGATTTTTCCCTGCCTCCCTCCGTGTCTGTACATCAATATTTAGCTAAACTTTCGGGTGTGTTCTTAGATTCAGACGTGAAGGAAATCCAGAGTGAACCATGAAAATAGATAAATAATCCAAAAATGTCTCAAATAAGTTGAAGGATTGCAGGCCCGTTCATTGCAGGCCATGAAAACCCTCCTTCCCCCTCCAGTTCCCTCCCCAGCCTGCTCCTCCCTGCCCCCTCCCAATCCCGTGCCCTGTGTCACTGCCCACCACCTTACCTCTCCTTCCTCTGCCCTGTGTGTGTGTGTGTGTGTGTGTGTGTAATGGGATATTGTAACTTAACGGTACTAACATTCTCTCTCTCTCTCTCTCTCTCTCTCTCTCTCTCTCTCTCTCCTCTCTCTCCTCTCTCTCCTCTCTCTCTCTCTCTCTCTCTCTCTCTCTCTTCCTTCTCCTCCTCCTCCTCCTCCATATACTCTTCTAACACATCCGTGACAAAATTTCTTAGCTTTTTCCACACCTATTGGTGGAACTCCTCCAATTTCCTCCACCACTTCACTTTCCTCCATCTGCCCCAGACCTTCCTTCATCCCCCACCCGTCTCACCTCAGCCAGGGGGAGGCAAGGGGAGGCATTGAGAAGGAGAAAAGTGAGGAAAAGTAGGAGGGAGTGGGAATATGACATGGAGGAAGGATTACAGAGATAGACTGGCTGTGTGTGTGTGTGTGTGTGTGTGTGTGTGTGTGTATTATGAGTGTGATAGTGTGGTGCTAATAGTAATAGTGGTATTGGGTAGTAGTGGTGGTGGTGGTGGTAGTGATCAAGAGTATGGAGAGAGAGAGAGAGAGAGAGAGAGAGAGAGAGAGAGAGGAGAGAGAGAGAGAGTCACTCAGCATATGAAAACTAGCAAATTACAGACGAGTGGTTTGGTAGTTATGTGATTTGAAGGAAGACGCGTCACCTTGTTTTCCGCCGCACACCCCTCGAGGGTCGCGTGGCGTTGCCTGGTGCTGAGAAGAGTTTATCGTGCAGCAGACGTGAGCACATTCATGAACCTCGTGATGTCTTTTGTGGCGCTGTGATGTAAATCCGGAACATGTTTGCTCGGTGGTCACAAACGAGGGAAAACAGGTTGACCTTTGTGTTCTGTGGTGGTGTTTTCCCCACGGATCGCTGCAGCCACACGTGCCCTCAGTCACCGTGAGTGCCGGATGTGTGCAAGCAGCGGCAAGCAGGAGGGGGTGTGCGGCAGCCTGGTCACCAATTGTCCCACGTTGTGCTGCCAGTGCGATGTAACCTTCCATCCTTCGTGAACGTTTTAAGGCAGCGGGGCGTAACAAAAAGAAGGTTTGTGCAGTCCAAACATATCACTCACAAAACGTAAACATGAGGTGGTCTCTCCCCTGGGGTGGGCGTGGGGTGGGTCTTCCCATCCCCGGGGTGCGTGGGGCGGGCCTCTCCATTCCGGGGGACGTGGGTGTGGGGTGGACCTTCCTGCATCGTCACGGGAAATATGCAAAGCAGGTCTTGTGGTATTGATAGCTGGATGTCAGGCCGGGTGCGTGCACGTCCCTGCCGAGCTGCCCGTGGGGGAGGAGAAGGAGGAGGAGGAGGAGGAGGAGGAGGAGGAGGTGGAGGTAGGAGGAGTAAGAGGGCAGGAGAAGGAGTTTGCATCGAATATGACAGTGTCTCTTCTTAAGTTAAAATAAGAGCATGAAGCTTCCATTGCAAGAGATAATGAAGGCAGGGCGTGGCAGGAGCGGCAGGAGTGGCGGGGGAGGATGAGCGGCACCCACACGAGGCTGATCAGGCAGCAGGAGGCGGCGTGAGAGGGAACATAAAAGTGAAGGAGGAAGAGTAACAAAGAAAAAGATAGAATACCAGTAGAAAATTAACAAATAGGCAGGTTAGCAGGTGAGAGGCTGCATGTGACTCGTTATTCCTAAGTGCTTGTTAAATGTCCCCTTGTTGTGTTGCCTTGTGAAATGCAGCAATTGTTCGCTGGTAAAGGAGACCCGAGGCTTGGTTGCATTTCTTGTTTGTTTGGTGTGTTGTGTTTTTGTTTGTTTTGTCCTTGAGTTAGACGCGTATTCACCACCATCGCTCACCTCTCACCCCATTCTTTGTCAACACCACGCATTATTCCATACATCACCAGGCCCGCCCATCACTGCCACTTACTCCTCTCATCACGTCTCACCGCCCGTGCCTCCGCCTGCCGTCACTCGGGGAGGCAGGGGGGGAGGGGGAGGAGTAGAGGGAGTGTTCTGGGCAATCACGTGTTGCCATATTGGAAAAGTTAGTTTTTTAAGTGCAGTTAGGGAGTATAACTGGAACATTTCAACCAAAGTCTATTGTAGTGCCAGCCAACTCTCTTTTACCCCCACGAAGAGAGAGAGAGAGAGAGAGAGAGAGAGAGAGAGAGAGAGAGAGAGAGAGAGAGAGAGAGAGAGAGAGAGAGAGAGAGAGGGGTGGTACATTATTGGTAAAGGCGACAGAACTTGTTTTTCATTTAGAAGTTTCCTGCATCTCAGTTATAGTCTCTCTCTCTCTCTCTCTCTCTCTCTCTCTCTCTCTCTCTCTCTCTCTCTCTCTGTCGCTCACCTGCAGCCACACATCCCGCCTCACCTCGCCACCCACCTCCACCCGCACAGCTCCACCCCGCCTCGTCCGCCACCCACCTGCACCCACACACCCCCGTCTCGGCCTCCGTGATTTGCTATAACCTGTACCTATTTTCTTTATCCTACCGATTGCAAATGAAACTCTTAATGGCTATGTGTTGAGCGTAATAAGTGATATATATATATATATATATATATATATATATATATATATATATATATATATATATATATATATATATATATACACACAGAGTGTGTGAGTGTGGGTGTGTGAAGGAAGACAATGACAGAACAAACACATAAAATGAATCATTACAAACAAAAATAGACGCAACTTAATCCGAACAGAGAGAGGTTAGGGACAATGGAGCTGCCCTCAGAAGCCAGTCTACTGAAGGGGCGGTGCTGGTGGCGGTGATAAAGGTAGTGGTGGTGAGGGTGCGTCGGGGATTCACGGGCGAGTGGAGGCTGAGTCACGAATTGGAGTGTCGGAGAGATGCAAGACAACCAGCCAGGCGTGAGGGGGAGAAAGGTGCCGTGAAGTTGTGGTGTTTGCAGCTCACAGGCTCTCCACTGCAATTTCTACGCCATATTTAAGTCAAAGCTGGCTCGTCATCAGCTCGACACTCTTAATGCAATAAATATGCACACATAAAAAAAAATACAGTAAGGTTTTACTCAGGTAGAATATAACAACCGTGCTGATAATCCCTTTTCTTTGCAGGTAAGTGTGCCGTCACCTGTGTTCACGGAGGTCAAGGTAAGAAGCCACTGACCCACCACTCCTGCCCGCCACTCCGTCTGCTCGCCTTCACTTGGGTTAGGTGGAGTTTTTTCATCGCCTTCGTTAAGACCTTGATTCGAGCGGAAAAGTTTTGGTCTTCCGCGAGTCCATAGTAATTGCGACCCGTCTGAATTAACTAGCAGTACTTGGTTTAATTTCGAGCAATACGGCAAGGTGTGAGGTCTGTAAGGATACCTAGCGGGCAGCTCAGCAGCCTATTCACGGCCAGGCAGGCAGACAGAACAACACTTCTTTAAGTCAGCCCGCAGCACTCTTTACCTCCTCCGGTCAGGGTCCAGTAAAGTTTGTGAGGGGGGATCACTGGAGGCTGACAGGCGTTAGCAGAGTTATCTGTGGTGCGTAGGGACTGGCGGAGTTCCGGTACAAACCAATGGGAAATTAAGCACGTTAGTTATCAGAGTCAACGAGTCTGAGGTGAGGAGAGGGGGAAGGTGTACACGTTGTGGTTGCCGATAGAGAGAGAGAGAGAGAGAGAGAGAGAGAGAGAGAGAGAGAGAATGGTGGGGGAAGGAGAGAATTGCCAATATGACGTGTGGGGAAGTCTGAGAGTGTTGGATGAAAAAAAAAATAAAGTAAAAACTACTGTGATGATGGTAATTTACTCCGAACGAGACCAAGACGACTTTACTTAAGGAAAATTGCGGCCTTTTAATGTGGAAAACTGCCAACAAACATTTACTGAGATGAGGTGGGCGGGAGAGCCATTACCACGTGTGTGTGTGTGTGTGTGTATGTGTTTGGGTTGCCATCTCGTGTCATTGGTGCTTCGGACAATGAATCCCGTGTTTCACTTTGGGCTTGACTGCTTGAGGAGTCAGTGCAGTGTTCCCAAGTATCGTGTTAACTCCCACTACTGACAGACAGACAGACAGACCGACACACAGTGTTGCATGTCTCACCGAGCGTCACACAAAGAGCTACGTACATGCTGCTCATTACCCTCAACTCTTATGACCATGATTTAATTAAAACAGTGAAGGTATAACATGAATCTTTAATTAAATTACTTGCTGTAAACAAGCAATCCTCCCTCGCAAGCGGTCCGCTGTAAAAACACTTAATGAGACGCGCGGCTCATTGATGTGCTCGTAAAAAGTAAATCATTGCAGTTTCATATACAAACGAACACGGCGTGTGGCGTGGACCTCCTGCAGGCACAGGCACGGCTATAAACTAATATATAAGCGAAACGTGTCGCGCCAAACCCTCTAACACATACACGGATCACACAACACAGCCAGCCAGCCACGCGGCAGTGTTGAACAAGCTCAAGGCTAGGCTGTTCGCTTCATCATTCTCTCTCTCTCTCTCTCTCTCTCTCTCTCTGTTAAAGGCTAAAATAATGTGAAATGTAATGAAAACCTTGCATTTAACGACGAGAGCATTTCACTGTGTGGCGACAGTTGCTCGATGAAAGTAATGAAGGAACATGAACCACAAATTAGGCAAAGCGTTAACATATTGGTGGAGACTGCTTGAGTTAGATATGAAGTAATGGAAACACGTCCGCTCGGGAGAAGCAGTTAATGCAAACTCACCCCATGAATCTGAAAGCAAGGGGCTGCTGCTGATGAGAAGCATTGCTTTTCATAAACACGTAGTATCATGGGAAGGATTTGCAGCATTTTCCAGGAAGCGTGTGCTCGGTGTACTGACAGGTCGTGCTGGTGAATTAGTGACTGCCACTCTTGAATAACTTGTGCAACATGACGACATGAGAACGTAGAAGTGCTCTCTCTCTCTCTCTCTCTCTCTCTCTCTCTCTCTCTCTCTCTCTCTCTCTCTCTCTCTCTCTCTCTCTCTCTCTCTCTCTCTCTCTCTCTCTCTCACACTGCCGTGGCGTCTTAGGTGTTCTATTTTTTTCGTGGCGGGAAGAAGGATGTGAACACGCTCATTACTGAGAAACGTTTTGCATCCTGCCATGTCAAATTGTTATGAAACACACACACACACACACACACACACACACACACACACACACACACACACACACACACACAGAGAGAGAACAACAACAATAACAACAACAACATAATTGAAGGGGGTCATATTGGGGTAATAATATTGGTGTGGCGGAGAATTTCACGGCAACAGCAGGAGCAGTCCCCGAGCGTCTAGGCATGAATAGTACATCAGCCTATTACACACCAGACTCCCTCCCTCCCTCCCTCCCTCCCTCCCTCCGTTCGTCCGTCCGTCTGGTCTGTCCGTCCTTGCCTCTCTCCTTGCCTTGCTAGTTGTGTTGCCTCGTGATGAGCTCCTGAACATTCCAGGCTGCGTAACAAGTGTTTTAGTAAAGTGATACTGGCTACAGCTTATCTGGCCACGCAGGAGAGAGAGAGAGAGAGAGAGAGAGAGAGAGAGAGAGAGAGAGAGAGGGGAAGAAGAGAGAGAGAGAGAGAGAGAGAGAGAGAGAGAGAGAGAGAGAGAGAGAGAGAGAGAGAGAGAGAGAGAGAGAGAGAGAATATGTATTTTTTCAAGCAGACGTGTTTTAGACAGAATTGTGTAACACCTTCCACTAATTAATGCGAATTACCACGCGGGGAATCACTGTCATGCTTCACTCACAGTGCTATTCCATTTTTCCACATTTGCTTCCTTTTTTTTTCAGATTTCGTTATTTTTCATCCTTGTACCTTTTTATTAATTTTTTTCTATTTTTGTTTTAACTAATATTTCATTATCCGTATTCCTTTCTTTCTTTTCACAATTTTCCAACCAAACTCATCATGCCTACACTCCTTTCTTTCTCACCACTACCCCGCGCCCCTCATCCCTTCCGCCCTCCTGCAGCAAGCCTCTAGGAACTTTCCCCGCAGCCCACCGATGTCCACTCACGCTGATTTAGGTGCGCGCATTCCAGGCCGCTGAAGGATGGTAATGAGTGAGGGGAGGGGCGTGGGGAGGAGGAGGAGGAGGAGGAGGAGAAGGTGGGGAGGATTTTTTTGAGTAGTGAGCTTATCTCTTGGTCAGAGTACACCTGGCCGCGAGTTTAAGTTAAGGTCCAATTAGCATTAATCAGGTGAGGGAGATGAAGAGGGATGCCGCCTGCCGTCTTTGCTTTTAACTTTACCCCAACACTAAGAGAGAGAGAGAGAGAGAGAGAGAGAGAGAGAGAGATGGAGATTAGGGAGGTGGACAGAATAGAGATGCATCAAATCACCTGACTAACGAGGCATAAATCAAGGTATGCGCTCTCTCTCTCTCTCTCTCTCTCTCTCTCTCTCTCTCTCTCTCTCTCTCTCTCTCTCTCTCTCTCTCTCTCTCTCTCTCTCTCTCTCTCTCTAATTGAAGGAGAGAGAGAGACGTTTTGCTCCCACTTCCTTTGCTATAAGGTTTATTTTCCAATACTTCGATCATACGGTTTATTTTCCTATAACTTTCAATAAGGTTGTTTTTCGGGTAGCTTTATTTATTTTCCCCTACTTCGATCATACGGTTAATTTTCCTATACTTTCCATAAGGTACATTTTCAAGTACGTATATTAATGTTCCCATACTTCGATCATTCAGTTTATTTTCCCTTAGCTTCCAATAAGGCTCATTCTCGAGTAATTTGGTAATAAATATGCGAATAATAAAATATGCGAAGAAGAAACAAAGGAAAACTGGCATGCAAAAAACGTGATTCCCTCTCTCTCGCTCTGTCTCTGCCAAGGCAGCAGGTGGTCACGAAAATACGTGCATTGCTCACATGATGGCCGCCGCACACGGCGGTGTTGTTATTTACTTGTCCTGATAGCTTAATCTAACCTAACCTAACCTAACCTAACCTAACCTAACCTAACCTAACCTATCCTAATCTAATCTAATCTAACCTAACCTAACCTAACCTAACCTAACCTATCCTAATCTAATCTAACCTAACCTAACCTAACCTAATCTAACCTAACCTAATCTAATCTAACCTAACCTAACCTAACCTAACCTAACCTAACCTAATCTAACCTAACCTAATCTAACCTAACCTAACCTAACCTAACCTAACCTAATCTAACCTACCCTACCCTACCCTACCCTACCCTAACCTACCCTAACCTAATCTAACCTAACCTAACCTAACCTAAACTAACCTAACCTACCCTAACCTAATCTAACCTAACCTAACCTACCCTAACCTAACCTAACCTAACCTAACCTAACCTAACCTAACCTAACCTATTCTAACCTAACCTACCCCTTTCCCCCTCCCCCTCCCAAGACAGCACTCCCTCCCCCTCCCGGCTGTCTTCCCTCCCCCCTCCCCCCTCCCACCTATCCTATCCCCTCCCCCTCCCCCTCCCCCTCCCACCTAACCTATCCCCTCCCCTCCCCCTCCCCGGGCAGCCGACTGCCCTGTGGGGCCGGCTGCCCCCCTCAGTCAGGGAAGTACTCCAGCAGGGCGGAGTACACCACCAGGGTGAGGGACAGGGTCTGTGCAATGGCGAGCAGGTTGTCCCACAGGCCGTGGGACAACCTGCTTCCAGCCCTGCCCCTCCCCTGGCGAGCCTTCCCTGGCTGGGGGAGTTGGCGCTGTGGTGGGGGGGAAGGGGCCACCACTCCCTTCCCCACTCCTCGGAGGACGAGCCCCGCTCCCTCGTCCTCCGCGGGGGTCGTGGCGCTCCTGGCCTCCTTTTGCCCCTCCTCCGGGCTGGGGGCCGAGACCCACAGGCCCAGGCTATCCTTCCCCGGGCTGGCCGCCACCACCTGGCCAGCCTCAGGGGCGGGTCCGGCCTCCTTCCCCGGGCTGGCCGCCACCACCTGGCCAGCCTCAGGGGCGGGTCCGGCCTCCTTCCCCGGGCTGGCCGCCACCACCTGGCCAGCCTCAGGGGAGGGGCCGACCTCGTGTCCCAGGCTGGCCGCCACCACCTGGCCAGCCTCTGGGGCGGGGCAGGCCTCGTGCCCTGGGCTGGCCGCCACCACCTGGCCAGCCTCAGGGGCGTGGCCGGCCTCGTGCCCCGGGCTGGCCACCACCACCTGGCCAGCCTCTGGGGCGGGGCCGGCCTCCTGCCCCGCCTCTGGGACGCGGACAGCCTGGTCCTCTTGGGGGGCTTGGGGCGGCTGCCCACTCTCTTGCTGTTGCAAAAGAGCACGGGGCAGCCCTGCCCCTGCCCCCCGTGGACACCCAGACCTCCGGCCAGGCTGAAGTACAAAACGGCGTGACGCCCCGCCGTAGTGTACTTCAGTCCGGCCAGGAGGTCCCTCAGGGGCAGGTCCTGACAGAAGACTGTTGCGCCTCCTGCCAGGCAGTGCACCCTGATGGGTGTCTCCTGGTCCAAGGCGGCCAGCTTGTCCATATTCAGGCTGGCCGCCTGATCCGACACGAGGGGCTTCGCCCCCCTCGGCCCCTTGCCGGAAGGTAAAGGAGGCCAGAGAGCGCCTCCCCCTCCCACAGCAGCCCCCCGAGCGGGGGCGGGACAGCCTCACGGCGTCCACGCCACACTCGCCCAGGAGGCTCAGCCGTGCCTCCACTGACAGTCGACTGCTTTTTCCTCCCATCCTAGTTCTCATGAAATTAAAAATGTACCTTGGTTCAGTTTTGGCTGAGTGGCGAAAAGTAGGATGGTGGTGAACAGACCGCCTGAGAGAGAGAGAGAGAGAGAGAGAGAGAGAGAGAGAGAGAGAGAGAGAGAGAGAGAGAGAGAGAGAGAGAGAGAGAGAGGTTGATTGATATTGATTGATTGATATATTTTGTTTGCCTTTTGTAACATTAATGCATTTCTGCATTTCATACACAGTTCAATACGTAAGGCCAGGTCCATCAAGCCGAAGCTTTTATACAGACCTGAATAAAGAATGACACAAGTAGCGCAAATGTTTACACCCTGACTTGTTCCTATTTGAGCCGCCATTTTGCACATGATAGAGGTAATAATAGACTACTTGTTTTGTTGTTTGCAGCACATGACACAATAATGAGTGATGGAGTGTATAGTATGCTATACTGTGCCACATATATGTTCACATACGTGAACTTGGCGAACACAAACACAGGTAGACACACTTACATAGATACCCACAAACATACATACCACAACATATAACTGCATACATACACACATTCATATGTACATGCACAGACACACACACTCACACATATGCAACCTGTATGCGAACATACGTACAGCATGATGCATACATGCGGCCACACAATACACGCACACACACACACACACACACACACACACACACACACACACACACACACACACACACACACACACACACACACACACACACACACACACACACACACACACACACACACACACACACACACACACACACACACACACACACACACACACACATGGCCACATACAAACCTGTGCACATACATACACATACTCACATACATACATAACAAATGTATGCATGGTTACATACATACTTTGCCGTAACATATGTTATATTAGCCAAAGTTTTCTATTAATGATATCATTGTTGGTGATGTACATACACACGTCCACAAGATGTGCACACCTGACATGTGTGTCTGTGTATCAACACATAACAGCACATGATTCACAGACATTGCTATGGTTAACATTCATAGTTTAGAAGTAAGAAACATTTCACTTTGCTTTTAAACAAATTGATAGAGGTTAGTGATTTAATATCGTGCGGGAGGCTGTTCCACTCCCTGACGCCGCGCACACTCACACTTCTCTGTTCGTGGACAGTCCTACAGAGAGGAAGTTTGAGGTCATCTGGCCTTCTATTGTTATTAATATTATTGGATAGTAATTTATAAGATGTATTATTGGGATATATGTAAATTGATTTGAAAAGAAATATACAAGTTTGCAAGAATATTATATCGGGGACTTTCAAAAGGTTGTGTTCACAAAATAGAGGATTAGTATGATCGTACCGTTTTTTTCTATGAAACATTACTCTCGTTATTTTTTTGTGCGCAACAAATAACCCATCTAAGAGTGTTTTAAAAGCTCCCCCTGAAATTGCCGAACAGTTTATTACATGTGGATAAACAGTAGACATATATATTAATTTCAGACATTGGACAGTTATATTGTTTGTAATTTTGTACAAGACACCAGTTATTTGTGACAATTTACTACAGAGTTGATGTAGGTGTTGTTTTCATGTTAATCTATCATCTATTATTAAGCAAAGAAATTTTATGCAATTAACTTTACTCAAGAAATTGTGTTTTATCTTTATATTAATATCAACTTCATTTACGGTTGTCAGACAAGACATCATCTAGAAAGTTTTAGACACGTTGCTAGTTATCCAGTCAGATACCTTAATTAATTGATGATTTAAAGTATTAACCATTTCCTCCATATTTTGTCCCTGGACGTGTACATAATTTTGCATGTCATTTGTCCAGATGTGACCTATTAAAGTGGCAGACCTGTCAGTCACTCTAGTTGGTTTTATAATTATTTGAGAGAAGCTGTAACATTGAAACATGTTAATGTATGTTGTGGCATTTTCATTGATATGTAACAAATTGACATTAGAATCCCCCATTACATAACATTTCATCTTTAAATTCGATAATACTTGTAAAATTTCTTCCATAGACTCAAGAAAATCAGTGAATGTTGAGTTGGGAGTCTATATACCATACCAATTATAAATTTAATTGTTTTTAAGACTTTTATGAATAATGCCTCAATATGTGGTGATTGCAAACAAGCATCATCAATAATCAAAGCCAGAAGATCACCAGTAGAGCGGCCTTGACGGAACCCATACTGGCGATCAGATAGAAGGTTGTGAAGTGATAGATGTTTAAGAATCTTCCTGTTGAGGATAGATTCAAAAACTTTAGATAAGCAGGAAATTAAAGCAATAGGACGGCAGTTTGAGGGATTAGAACGGTCACCCTTTTTAGGAACAGGTTGAATGTGGGCAAACTTCCAGCAAGAAGGAAAGGTAGATGTTGACAGACAGAGCTGAAAGAGTTTGACTAGGCAAGGTGCAAGCACGGAGGCACAGTTTCGGAGAACAATAGGAGGGACCCCATCAGGTCCATAAGCCTACTGGCTCTTCTCTATCCTCTATCCTCCTACTTTCTCTATCCTCATTTTCGATCCAAAGCTGGATGCTGCGTTTATGTGCGCAATGACTTAACCTGCTCTCGTGCCCACACTCTTGAATCTTCCGAGTTTTCCACCATCTGGCTACGACTACAGAGTCACTCTCATACTAAATTTATCTGTGCTGTATACCTCTCACCTAACTCCTCTGATTATAAGAAATTCTTTGACTACTTAACTTCCAAAGTGGAGCACATTCTAACCCTCTTCCCTTTTGCAGAGATCTCCATTTTAATGAGTGTTATGTACAAGGAAAGGAATGAATACCTAGAGATGCCAGTAGAGGAAGGAAAAGAGATAGCGGAAAAAAAAATGCGACATATGTAAATGAGAGTGCTTAAGAATATTCAGTTTGTGTAAATTGAATTGAAAGGAGATGAGATGATGATGAGCACGTAAGTTCTGTGTGTTTGTGTTTTGTTGTCTTCCTTCTGATTAGCTGTTAAGTAGGTCGGTGTGTGTGTGTGTGTGTGTGTATGTGTGTGTGTGTGTGTGTGTGTGTGTGTGTGTGTGTGTTATGTAAGAGGGGACTCTGGAATAGGAAAAAAGCGTTATCCAAAATTTAAGAATAAGTATCTTGAAACCTCCCTTTTGAAACAGTTCATGTCAAGGGAATAGGAAATGCAGAAGTATGGAGGGAATTTCAGTGTGTGTGTGTGTGTGTGTGTGTGTACGTGCGCGTGTGTGTGTGTGTGTGTGTGTGTGTGTGTGTGTGTGTGTGTGTGTGTGTGTGTGTACGTGCGCGTGTGTGTCATTAGTCATGTACTACTTCGAACCCAAATAAGTGACAAGAATAAGTTATTGTCGTAGATCTGGGTAGACTGTTTAATCATCCACTGTAGTCATATTTTTATTCTGACTAACAGTTGGCGAATGCATAAAGTACGATAATTGTCAGCAGAAGTGAGTGAGTTAGAGACTACTATTGTGATTAGTAAGGAATGAACAATAAACACATATATCTAGTGAAGGGAAGGCCTGAACGCAGCCAGTCTCTGCACCGAATTAGGTAATGTTGGAGGCTGTCAGTGTGCGAGGCTGGCGAGGACCAAGGACGCGGCGCAGGGGGGTGCCATCTATCATGTGCGTCTTGAATGGGAGCGGGAAAATACGTGCTGAGGTGGGATGGAAGCTGAGAGGGGAAGATGGAGGTGGTGGTGGTGGTAGTAGAGAACGGAAGTATAAAAGAAAATAACTTGCCATTCAAAGTAATTAAAGGAAAATATTATGTATTGTTACGTTGAAGTATATCGAGTATAACACACACACACACACACACACACACACACACACACACACACACACACACACACACACATGCTAAATGCACAGCGAGAAATTCTCTCTCTCTCTCTCTCTCTCTCTCTCTCTCTCTCTCTCTCTCTCTCTCTCTCTCTCTCTCTCTCTCTCTCTCTCTCTCTCTCTCTCTCTCTCTCTCTCTCTCTCTCTCTCTCTCTCTCTCTCTCTCTCTCTCTCTCTCTCTCTCTCTCTCTCTCTCTCTCTCTCTCTCTCTCTCTCTCTCTCTCTCTCTCTCTCTCTCTCCTGTCCGCCACAAAGCACACAAACAGTGACAAGGAAGTCACAACAGTCAGTCACGACCGCTGTATTATTTCAACATAAAGTTTCCTAGCTTGTGATTTCATTTCCTTGTGTGGCCCCACTTCTTGCCAAGACCCCTGCGGTAGAAAGCCTGACGCGGCAACACACACTCACAACCTCAACACACTGACCTCCCAGTAGGTGATCCGTGAGTCATGCCTGGACCGCAGCGTGTTGGAGGCTATCCGTGTTGGTGTCACTCTCTTTGAAGCTCGTTAACCCACACATTAACCCACACGTTATCATTACTTCAACCTCTTCCATCTTCTTCCCGTCTTCTCCTTCTCTTTCCTTTCTTCTCTTCAGGTTTTGTCTTATTTTTTTCATCTTCTCTTCATCTTTTTTTTCACGTTCATTTGTTTTCTTTTACATTATTCCATATTTTTATTTATCATTCGCTAATAAACTTTTTCTTTCTTTTATTTTTTCTGCCCACTTTTTTTTTCTCTCTTCTCGCGATGTTCCACCCAATTATTCTATCGTTTTCCTCTCTCTCTTGTCTTGCCTCCTCCAGCCTCCTCCTCTCTGTGGTACTCTTCTTCATCCCTCTTGAGCCTCGCAATTCCTCTTCCCACTAAATACCTTCCCCTAAGACCCATAAACTCTGTGATTTCCCTTGAACTTTCCTTAACTCCTCGTAAACTTTTCCCCAAAGCTCATTACACTTTGGTATATTTCCCCTACACTCTCCCCCAAATACCCCCTGACTGAGCCTACGCCAAAAATCCCCATAGATATCTTTATTCTACACTGGATCCCCGCACTAACTTTCCGCAGACTTCCTAACACCTTCTGCTCGTTTCCTCTCTCTCTCTCTCTTAGTGAGTCCCTATAACTTTTATTTGTTTCAGACTGGCTCCAAAGTTTTCCCCAAATTTCCATAAAGGTTTTCCGGGGTTCTTGTGCTCCTTTCCTTCGTGTGGGGGGCGTCCTTCACGTCCCCGGCACATCAAGGGCCTTTCATGATCCCACACAGGACTCGCCATCCTTTTTCTTTGTTCACACTTGACAATTAACGGAATTGATGAGTTTCCTTCCTTTATTCGAAGTTAGATCACAGTCTTTTTTTCTTCTTTCTGATAGATTATGCATTTTCTCTCATATTCGTACATAAGTCATGCAATATTTCAGCTCTTTTTTTCTTTTTATCATAATTTCTTCACGCCTTTTCTCTCCTTTAATGGAAAATTTGTCTTGCAGTTTTCATTCTTCCCTAGCAATGGAATAAGTAGTTTTGTTTATCATTTTTATTCGTAAATGAGCGATGCATGCTTGTAGCTCTGTAGACCACACTCTACAGAACTACAAGGAGGAAGAGAGAAGCAAGGAAAGGAGGAATAGAGGCGTGAGTGGCTTGGTGGATGAATGGAAACATGGAAGGAGAGAACGGGGAGGAGGGAAAAAGAGAAGAAGCAGGAGAGTAGATGTGATGGATTAACTCTGAGTGATTGAAGGTCTGCAACGTGATGGAGGGAGGCAAGCGGGAGGGACGTGGGAGGGGAAGGGAAGGAGGGAGGGAGGAAGGAAGAAGGGGCGGGAGATGAAGAATGAGAGATGGAAGGAAGGGAGAGGGATGAGAGAAAAGCATTCGTCTTATTTTGATTAATTTTATCTTCATTGGGTGTTGTTAAAGTTTTCAAGAACGTTTTCATGATTCCAGTGGTAAAAAAAAAAAAAAAAGGTTTTTGCTTCATTAATTGAGGAAAAACTGAAAAAAAAAACTAATATTAATGATGACTAAAAAAATATTCCTTATGAGAGAGCAACGCGTTTCAGAATACTAGACTTCTTTTTATTTTTTTATTTATTTATTTTTTTACTTTCATATATTTCTTTATTTTTATTTATTTATTTATTTATTTTATTTTTTGGCTTTACTTATGCTTTTTGACACTTAAATTTTTTGTCTGGTTTCTGTGTCCGATGTTGACGATGATTTATTCCCTGTACAGCGCAGTGTGTTCTTAACAGTAAGCAGTGACTTACAATATAAGGCACACATATGTTATTCACAATATCACAACGGAAAAAGATGCGACCTTTCTCTCCCTTTCGTTTTCACTGTTACTCTTGCCAATCGAGTTTTATTGTTGCTTCTTTTCATGCCATTGTACGCTGGATATTACCTTGTCTTGTGTTGCTTTATCTCTTGACCTATCATAGTTCCTACTACTCTCACCCCTTCCCGCCACCACCACTACTTCCTCCTCCTCCTCCTCCTCCTCCTCCTCCTCCTCCTCCTCTTCCTCCTCCTTCACTTCCTCCTCCACCGTGCTGTACTCCGTCCTTTTCTCCCTCTCACTGTTTTTTTTTTTTTTTTTTTTGTCAGTATCTCTTAGTTCAGTAGATATCTATGGTATTTCTTGTTTGCATGTGTTTCTAGGTATCTATGTATTTTCCTTTTCTTCATCTTTCTTCATCCTCTTGTCAAGGTTTTTTTTTCTGTGTATTGCTATATTTTTTTTCTTTTTTTATCATCCGCTCTCTTTTGTTACGTCATTGTGATTTATGTATATGTTTTATGTATTATCATGTATTCCCTCCCTTCTTCTGTCATGGTATCAGTTCTTCTCATGTATCTCTAATGCATTCCTGTATAATCATCATTTTTTTTTTCATCCCCATTTTTTTTCATCCCCATTTTTTTTTTTTTCATTTTTCCCTATCTTCATATATCATCGTTATTTCAACCTTTTTTTTTCTCTCTCTTCCAACCTCTTTTCTTCTCTTCTTTCAAGATTCCCCTTATTTTTCTTCTACAATTTTCTTTTCTCCTCGTATCATAATCTCCTTATATGTATTACTACGTATTCTTTCCTATGTATTTCACACTCTTTTCCCTCTAATCTTGGCACCTGCTCTGTCCATGTATTCCTACTTATTCCAATTTTCTTCTTAATATCTGTCCCTCATATATATTGCCACTTATTTATGTATTTATTTTTTGTTTATCTTCTAATCTTAGTATCCACTCTTCCTATGTTATACTCTTCCTATGTATTCCTATTATTCATATGTATTTCCCATTCTTTTCTCCTCTTTCATAATCCTGGTGTCTGCTCTTCCTGTTTATTCTTATTTATTCCTATATGTTCTTCTTTCGTTGACTTGCTCCTCATCCTCCTCCTTGTAATCCTAATTTCTCCTTTTCTTATGTGTTCCTACTGTTCATGTTTATTCCGTTTTTGTTCCCTTTGCTCCCGTTACATTCAGGAACTACAAAACTAATTACGTAGTCTCTCTCTCTCTCTCTCTCTCTCTCTCTCTCTCTCTCTCTCTCTCTCTCTCTCTCTCTCTCTCTCTCTCTCTCTCTCTCACAAGCTGCAGGTTCACAGGTACACTTTTTTTCATCACATTTTCAACTTTACTCAAGTCACCAGCACCCCGGCACACTCTCCCGCCGCAGCAGGGATAGAAAAATCTACAAAAAATCATATGTGCACTGGAGGGTTCAAAGGGTGGGGGATGCCAGGGAGAAGTAGAAGGAAAAAGGTGGTGGTGGCGGTGGTAGCAGCAGCAGCAGCAGCAGTGGTTGTATTAGAAAAGGAGGAGGAGGAGGAGGAGAAGGGGGAGGAAAAGGAGGAGAAAGAAGGAGGAGGAGAAGGAAAAGGAGGAGAAGGAGGAGGAGGAGGAAGAAGAGGAAGAAGAAGAAGAAGAAGAAGAAGAAGAAGAAGAAGAAGAAGAAGAAGAACAGGTTGAGGGTTTGGGAGGGAGCAGATAAGGTTGAGAAATTTAAATATGCGGTAAAAGAAAGAATTTGTATAACAACAAAAGACGATTTTCTAAAAAAAAAATCGAAGTATTCGTATATTTGATAATTCTATTAAATTATTATTTATATTATTTTTTCTTTATCTTTGGAGCAGCTTTGTTATTTGAAATAAATTGATTTTATCTTCTAGTCATTTCTTGCTGGCTTGCTTGTTACACAGTGTGGACTTCACAACATCGCCACGTCATGCAGTGTCTCATGATGCCTTCTGTCAAGGTCAAACGTTGCACTAAATGAAGAAAGTCTGGTGTATCCCTCGTATATATATATATATATATATATATATATATATATATATATATATATATATATATATATATATATATATATATAATTTTTTTTTCTTACATGTGCTCGCGCGCGCGCGCGCGCGTGTGTGTGTGTGTGTGTGTGTGTGTGTGTGTGTGTGTGTGTGTGTGTGTGTGTGTGTGTTAGAGAAAGTACAACATAGTAGCGAGTCTTTTTGTTTTTATAAACATGAAAATTGCCTATAAAATTTTAAGTGAAGATAAACAAAGGAAAAATTTCAAGAGTCTTGATATTAACTGCAGGTGTATAGTATATACTTTTAAGTATAAAGGAAAGATGAATATTCGAAATTTAAGAAGGAAAGAGAGCGTAGTCAAGGGAAAAGAGGAAGAAGGGAAGGAAATGATGAAGAGAAGAGAAGGAAGGTGAAAAAGGAGATAGGATATTTGTAAAATGACGTAATAGAGCGAGAGAAGATGATTATAAATTTAAAAATGAAAGATTGCAATGTCCAAAGAACAAGGGAAGATGATGAAAAATGAATGGAAAGAAGAAGAGAGTTAAGAAGATGGAATACTTGTGGAATGGAGGAATAGAGAGTGAATGGATGAACATGAAATATAGGAAAGAAAGAGTGTACTGATAAAATAATATTGAAAGCATGGTAAGATGAGAGAGAGAGAGAGAGAGAGAGAGAGAGAGAGAGAGAGAGAGAGAGAGAGAGAGAGAGAGAGAGAGAGAGAGAGAGAGAGAGAGAGAGAGAGAGAGATGAAGGAATATCTGTTGAATTAATGAATATAAGGAAAAGTGGAAAACTACTGTGAAAAGAGAATGACAAATGA
This sequence comes from Scylla paramamosain, assembly GCF_035594125.1. Classification (NCBI taxonomy): domain Eukaryota; kingdom Metazoa; phylum Arthropoda; class Malacostraca; order Decapoda; family Portunidae; genus Scylla; species Scylla paramamosain. The sequence goes on from NW_026973756.1 coordinate 241,848, forward strand.
AGATGAAGGAGAAGGAGAAGGAGAAATATTTCCGGAATGAGGGAATTAGACAAAATGCGTGATAAATTATATGAACAAAGAAATTATAAAGAGATTCTAGAAAATAGTCAAAGCAAAAACAAATATGATCGGATGAAATTAATGAAACTAGGAAAATTGCATAGCCAGAGAAGAGAAAGACAAATAAAAGAGGTGCAATACAAAGTAAATGAAGAAGAAAGATGATTGCTCATAAAACGATATAATAATAAAAAAAAATGTAAATAGAGCATTGAAAATAATGAAAACGGAGAAGTGTAAGAAAAAATAATTGAAGAAATTTAAGAGTAAATCTGAGACAAAAAAAAGAGAAAAACAGAAAATGAAAGGAATAAATTTGAAAGATTGAAAAGATATAGATACGAAATGATAAAACTACGAAAAGAAGAACACATAATAGAAAAGTAAAAAAATAAATAAATAAAAAATAAGGTAAACATTTGAGACAAGTAATGGAAAAAAAAAAGGACATGGAAAAGAATGAAAAAAATGAAGGAATATCAGAGGAGGTAGAGATAAGGATGAAAAATGCGAAAAGGGACGTATGGAAATCTAGGGAAGAGGAGACTTGAAATGAAGGCAATAATGGAGAAAGAGGGGAAAAAAAGAACGGTAAGCGAACGAAGAGGATGAGGAGAAGGAGGAAGAGAAAGAGGAGGAGAGAAAATTGAAGGACGGACTGTATGTAAAAGAGGAAGAGAGGGAGAAATGCAAGGAAGAGAAGCTGAAGTTAGTAATACAGAAACGTTGAGATTAGAAATGCAAAAGAGAGGAAGATAAATGGGAACTGAGATAGAAAAGATAAGAAGTAATTTTGATCAGAAGTAAGTGGGGACAGACAAACGAAGAGGGAAAGGAAATAAATCAGGGTTGATAGAGATGAAAACTGAGATGAGAGAGAGAGAAAGAGAGAGAGAGAGAGAGAGAGAGAGAGAGAGAGAGAGAGAGAGAGAGAGAGAGAGAGAGAGAGAGAGAGAGAGAGAGATGAAACTATCTGAAAAGTATCACACATCATTTATAAACAATCTCTCTCTCTCTCTCTCTCTCTCTCTCTCTCTCTCTCTCTCTCTCTCTCTCTCTCTCTCTCTCTCTCTCTCTCTCTGTCTAGCACTGTACCTTCCAGTCTCCCTCCATTCATCTTTTTTGCATCTCTCCATTACACATTCTGTCTCCCTTCCTCATGTCTTTAATCTTTCCCCCTCCTATCCCTTCTCTTCATCTCTCCATGCCTCCCTTCCTCCGCCTCCTTCATCTCCCGCTTCACCTAACCCTCCCATCCTCCCCTCCACTTCTCCCTCCGGTGCTCGATGCAAGACGAGGAGATAAACTTACTATAGAGGAACTATGAAATTAGAGCTGATTGAAAAAAATTTTTTTCTTTTTTTAATGACTGTGTGATCTCTAAACCGGCGGAGAGAAGATGAGGATGAAACCTTGCCCTGAATACTCTATAAAACCGCCCATGCAGAGAGGGAAGGGAGAGGAAACGAGGGAACTGTCATGTGTGTGTGTGGAATTGTTATCATGCAGTGCCAGTGAAATGTTCTGAGTGAATTCCTTTTTTTATTTGTTTGTGTTTTTTTTTTTTTTTGTGTGTGTCTGCATATTTGGTTTTGCGTGTGGAGAGAGAGAGAGAGAGAGAGAGAGAGAGAGAGAGAGAGAGAGAGAGAGAGAGAGAGGGAATGTGGATGGGTGGGTGGGTGGGTGGGTGGGTGGGTGGGTGGGTGTGTGTGTATTTGTTGGATGAAACAATGTTTATAATAACAGGAGCTGTTCTCCATACTTTGAACTTAAAATCCGAGAAAGAATAAATTCAATTCACTTCAGTTCAAATCAATTCACATGGTCGCGCGAGCGCGCGCACACACACACACACACACACACACACACACACACACACACACACACACACACACACATCTCAATCCATTGTTCATCTCAGTTCCTCTCCCTCTCTCTCACTCTCTTCCCTCTCACCATCTACACCTTGCATCTCTCGCCATTACTCTCCTCTTGCAGTGTGTCCCCTCGCCCCCCTCCCCTCTCTCTCTCTCTCTCTCTCTCTCTCTCTCTCTCTCTCTCTCTCTCTCTCTCTCTCTCTCTCTCTCTCTCTCTCTCTCTCTCTCTCTCTCTCTCTCTCTCTCTCTCTCTCTCTCTCTCTCTCTCTCTCTGTATGTGTGTGTGTGTGTGTGTGTGTGTGTGTGTGTGTCTCCACTGCCACACTCCACTTTGTAACAGAAGCAACCCTCGTAAAGCTTGGTGTTTCCATTGTTTTGGTGCGAGTGTGTGTGTGTGTGTGTGTGTGTGTGTTTGTGTGTGTGTGTTTGGTGTTGGTGTTAATTCTTGTGTCGTAGTTTTTTTTTTTGTGTGTGTGTTGTTTCTTCTGTTCTTGATTGCTTTTGTTTGCTGTTTTCTATCTTTTTTCGTTCGTTTTTTTTTTTTACCTTTCTTCTTTATTTACTTCTTTCTCTCCTTCCGTAATTCCTTGCTTTCTTTCTTCCTTATATTATTGCATTGTTTATTCGCTTGTTCGTTTGTTTCTTTCCTTCCTTACTTTCTTCTTTCATTCATTCCACTTTCTCCTCATTTTGCCATTTCATCTTTCATTTCTTCTTTCAGTACATCTCATCTTTTTTCCTCCCTGTATTCATCTGCTCATTTATTTCTTCTTCCCATCATTCTTCTTGGTAAGTTTATTTATTTTTTTTTTTCGGTGTTTTGTGCCTGAAAGAGAGAAGGAGTAAAAGGAAACGAGAGAGAGAGACAGAGAGAGAGAGAGAGAGAGAGAGAGAGAGAGAGAGAGAGAGAGAGAGAGAGAGAGAGAGACAGAGAGAGAGAGAGACTAGCAGAGGCCTAACTTCCCCTGCAAACTTTTCCCTTATGAAGACTTTGTTGTTTTAGTGACAAGCAAAGCTACACCACGTCTTACTTACCCTGCCTCGGATTATGTAACAAATGCCTGCGTCCGCCACTCCCAATGAGAACAAGGTAGCAAACTTCATACGCTTCGCCCAAAACCACCACAAAAAATGACTCACTGCCGTGTGCTTTCTGCCTTCCCACCCCACCGACAAGTGATATTAATGTGGTGGGGGAACTGCGATGTGTTATCAAGAAGGGACGAGAGTTTGTTCACGTGTGGTGAAGTTTAAGTTATAGAATACATGAATTTGTCAAGTTAGATTTTATAGAATACGTCAGATTTATAGAACACTTATGAAATACATAGAAAGTAAGTAAGTGGTTCCCAGATGCAGTGATGTACGACTGGAAGAAACTCAATAATGGTGCTCATAATGAAGTCAATAGGGAAGATTAAAAGAAAAAAAAAAAAAAAAAAAAAAAAAAAAATATATATATATATATATATATATATATATATATATATATATATATATATATATATATATATATATATATATATATATATATATATATATATATGAATAAAGACAAGAGATGAGATACATTCATTATCAAGTTGCGGCAGAAAATTCAATTCTTTATAACAGGGTTTATACAAGTTTGAATCTAGTGAATCAAACTTAACAGAACATGACATGAGCACTATTGAATATGTACAAACTATGATTTACATTACACGCAATTATGATATAGGGATACATCAAGGGTGCTAATTGGCTATAGTGTTCTTTATGCACAAGGAAAATACAGCGAAGGACAAGAACAAATCCGGAAAAAAAAAAAATGCTAATTATCTCTCTCCTAGGATATATATATATATATATATATATATATATATATATATATATATATATATATATATATATATATATATATATATATATATATATATATATATAAACACACATGCATATAATATCCACAAAAATGTGCATATATATATATATATATATATATATATATATATATATATATATATATATATATATATATATATATATATATATATATATATATATATATATATATATATATGCATATATTCTTTTCGCCCTTTGTGTGCGCGTGTGTGTGTAGATGTGTTTGTGGATGTGGGATGTAAATAAACAAGTAATAAGGCAGTCTTGTTGGATAGGGATAGTGATGGTTTAGCTGATCTCTGCCTTAAAAAAAAAAAAAAAAAAATTATATCATGTATATATGTATTTACATTCACCAACACCACACATCACACAAACACACACACATAACTTGAAACACGAAACCAACATTATTTTACATTCAGTATTTACATTCACCAACACCACACATCACACAAACACACACACTCACACATAACTTGGAACACGAACATCAACATCAATACGAAAAAACACTCACACAAGAAACACGTACATACGACCCTTCAAAAAAAAAAAAAAAAAAAAAAACTAGCTAATCACCACACAAATATGTCACTCATTACACCTACACTTACATCCAGCTGCAAATTTATAGGTTGGAAACTCAAACCTAACTATATCAAAGTGTCTAAGAGCGAGGAAAGAACAGATTTTTACCTACACTATCAACAATAGCAACGTGGACTGCCCACACACTGTTAACTCTTACTATACTTCAATATTTCTCACTATATCCTTCTTCTATCCCCACTCTTACTTCGCTTCACCCCACTTTTCTAAAAAGAAAGAAAGAAAGGATGTGGGAGGAGGAGGCTCTCTCTCTCTCTCTCTCTCTCTCTCTCTCTCTCTCTCTCTCTCTCTCTCTCTCTCTCTCTCTCTCATCTGAGGAAATAAATGAAAGAATTTTCAATAGTCAGATTTATCCTACCAGGGCCTCGCGTGCACGCGTTGTGTATGTGTGTGTGTGTGTGTGTGTGTGTGTGTGTAGGGAAATTGATGTAAGGGTGACATACAGCCTACTAAAATTTCTCTTATTTACATTCCGATATATGTCTTGTGCGTGTTTTTTCACTGACACACACACACACACACACACACACACCGCGTAGTGTAGTGGTTAGTACACTTGGCTCAGAAGGCCCGGGTTCGAATCCCGGGCTCGGCGAGGCAAATGGGCGAGCCTCTTAATGTGTAGCTCTCTAGCAGCAAGTAGGTACGGGATGTAACCCGAGGGGTTGTGACCTCGCTGTCCCGGTGTGTGGTGTGTGGTGTGTCAGTGGTCTCAGTCCTACCCAAAGATCGGTCACTATGAGCTCTGAGCTCTTTCCGTAGGGGAACGGCTGTCTGGGTGACCACCAGACGACCGTAAGTGAATCACACAGACACACACACACACACACGCACACACTTTAAATCCGAAAATGGAACATGCCGTTTAATGTCGCAAATAACAAAAAAAAATAAAAAATAAAAAATAATTAATTAAATAAAATAAAATAAGATAAGTAAGTAAATAATATTTAAAAAAAATGGTTGCTGCTAATTTGATCTCACGATACTTATAGTCTATGAGAGAGAGAGAGAGAGAGAGAGAGAGAGAGAGAGAGAGAGAGAGAGAGAGAGAGAGAGAGAGAGAGAGAGAGAGAGATTTCAAAATTGTTGAATGGAAGGGAAAGAAACAGTGCAGATAAAGGAGGAAATAAATTGACCTCGATGTACAGGGAAAACTAGGTAAAAAAAAAGGAAAAACACGCAACTGAAAATGAGAGAGAGAGAGAGAGAGAGAGAGAGAGAGAGAGAGAGAGAGAGAGAGAGAGAGAGGAGGGAATCATTGTTGTTGTTGTTGTTGTTGTTATATAATACGTAGCGGTAGTAGTAGTAGTAGTAGTAGTAGTAGTAGTAGTGTAGTAGTAGTAGTAGTAGTAGTAGCAGCGCAGCAGCAGCAATAGTAAGATCAGTTGCATTTGTTGTTGTTGTTGCTGTTGTCGTTGTTATTTGTTGCAGAAACACAAGCAGCAGCAATAGTAGTAGTAGTAGTAGTAGTAGTAGTAATAGTTGTAGCAGAAGTAGTAATAATAGTGGTAGTAATTGTAGTAGTATCGCTACCAGTGTAATCAATATCATAATATTCACTATTACTAGCACTATCATTCCTGCACAACTCCATTGATATATATTTCAGTTGTACTTTTATCTCTCAACAATTCTCGCACTGTTCAAATAGAAATGGAATTAAACTCCGAAACATAAAAGTGAACATGGTGCGGAACCAAAACATGACACCTTGGACCCAGACACACACAAATGTTAAAGCATAGAAATTGACTACATGGACACCGATACTTTTATAAGCCCCTCCCCCCACCGCCCCCCCTCTCTCTCTCTCTCTCTCTCTCTCTCTGAACGATGAATAAATGAATAAAAAAGTAACTCCAATAAGAAGCTTAGAACGTTTTCCACTCTGGGAACGTAGAGAAAGAGAGAGAGAGAGAGAGAGAGAGAGAGAGAGAGAGAGAGAGAGAGAGAGAGAGAGAGAGAGAGAGAGAGAGAGCAGTGTCTTTCTGTCTTTAAGTTTGAACAACATTTGAGCAAATTATTACAAGAATCGCTATGCAAACCTGTCATTCTTTCAACTTACACCTGAACACACCTGTAAGTTTTCCCACGCTCTCTCTCTCTCTCTCTCTCTCTCTCTCTCTCTCTCTCTCTCTCTCTCTCTCTCTCTCTCTCTCTCTCTCTCTCTCTCTCTCGATACACCTGTCAGCCTCCCACAACTTTCCACACCTGTTGGTCAACACACACTGGTAGAAACACAACCCTGTCGTATCCTGTCAGGTGTTTCGCAGGCATGCGTCTAAAATGTATGGAGTTTTGACTAATCCAGCGTCATTTTCTATGTACGAGTATACCTGACAATTTCCTCTCTAGGTTATACTATTTCGTTTGCAGTATAAATGAAACATTTGCGTATGTTTATCTTTTATTTGTATACCATTGATGTTGCGTGTGTGTTGCGTCGTAGTTAAATTTTCTGTGTGTGTGTGTATGTGTGTGTGTGTGTGTGTGTGTGTGTGTGTGTGTGTTTAGTGCAGTAGTAATAAATTTCACGTCATTTTCTAAGTGCCCACCATAATCGTTCCTCATTTTTCTCTTTCTTTTCTTCTCTTCTGCTTCCTCTTCTTCTCTCCATATATTTTAGCTTTATTATTATTTTCTTTCTTTAATATTCTCTTCTTCTTTAACACGTACGCAGCCTCATCCGACCTCCTTCCTTTCTCTCTGGCAAAAGAAAAAAAAACTTTTTCTCTGGCAAAAGGAAAAAAAAAAAACTTTCACATCACCTTTACCCTTCTCCAGAAATTCTCTTCCTCCTCGTCCTCTCCTTCTCTCGTTTTGGCATTATTTTTCTTTATCTTCGTCTTTTTTTTTCTCTCTCAACACCCATTATTTCTTTTCTGCACAGTCATGTCTTCCTTAGTATCATCTTTCTTGCATCATACTTTTCATCTCTTTCAGTATCATTATCTGTGTGTGTGTGTGTGTGTGTGTGTGCGCGCGTTCCCCAGCATTCGTTACTCCTTTTCTGGTGCATTTTCATCATGTCTCCCTTCCATGATTTAGTCTTTTTTTCGATGCCTTATCTTTCCCTTCCCGCCATCATCCTTTCATCTCATGCAATAGTACCAGGCAACCCTTCTTTCTCAATCTATCCTCGTATTTCCTCGTTTTCTGTCATCTCTCAGCATCTATTTTCTCTTTCTGCATCCTATCATTTCTTCTACCACTGCATCATTTCCCTGCATCTCTCCTCTAAACCACTTCCACCATCCTATCATCTTTGGCAGCATCTCTCACTCTCCCAGGCACCTCCCAGGCAGTTATGGCTTTGAGCTCATCCCATGGGAGACGAATGTAAAGTCATCCAGGAAGGCGCTCATCCACCATCTCTTTCCTCGTCGTGTCTTGTTTGTTGTTGGATGAAGCAGCATCCTTATTCTTCGTTAGCGGGAGAATAAAAGATTGCAGAAGAGGCAGAAGAGAGAGAAAGAGAGAGTGAGAGAGAGAGAGAGAGAGAGAGAGAGAGAGAGAGAGAGAGAGAGAGAGAGAGAGAGAGAGAGAGAGAGAGAGAGAGAGAAAGTGCATTGAAGATGATGAAATGTCTTGTGTTATTCCTTGTGTGTGTGTGTGTGTGTGTGTGTGTGTGTGTGTGTGTGTGTGTGTGTTTATCCAGTATGCTTGTGTATTTTCAAAATTTGTGTTTCCTTTTCCACATAGCTTCCGCGTTTCTCTCTCTCTCTCTCTCTCTCTCTCTCTCTCTCTCTCTCTCTCTCTCTCTCTCTCTCTCTCTCTCTCATGTGCATTCTCCTCCTTGAGACCCTTGTGGTGGTTGGTGGTTGGTCCTGACAGCGTGTAATTGGGAGGTCACTCTTTTTAGTCCTTTTTCCTTTTCTTTTTCTTCTTTTTCTCTCCTTTACTCGGGTCTCTTCACTGCAGGTTGTGTTAAGTTTCCTTAATTTATTTATTTCCACGTGATTATTATTATTATTATTATTATTATTATTATTTTTTTTTTCAGTCTTTACGTGTGTGTGTGTGTACTCAATATCTACTTTTTTCTGCCTCGTTATGTATTTTAATGTAAACATTTCAACACCATTATCTATCATTTCCTTCTCAAGTGCCCCCTCGTATTAATATCCCTCGCAGACTCCATTCCAAACACGTGAAAATCGAATACCAATTTGTAAGCGCGCAGGAGGGTCTTTAAGTTCCTCTCGGTGGCGCAAACAACACCGTGGAATAAGTTTGTTATGGTGAAGGCGGCGGTGGCTGGCAAGCCGTTTTTTCACCAACTTCCTGCACGGCGGCATTTGGGAGGTAAAGGCTTATAATACTTCATCTTTATCACTGCTGGGGGAGAGGAACACGCAGGAACAATGTGCATTGCCACCAAAGGGTTCACAAATCCCTTCCTGACACCTCTTACAGATTCCATGCATTTCTTCCTGTGGTGATGAGCGGGCGAGCGGCGCGGCTTGCGTCAGGCAGCGAGGCGCGAGATGTGAGCGGCCAAGGTTTAGCCAATCAGCGAGTGGCGAGGCGCTGTGTTGTGGGGTCCCGCAGAGCTGCCAACATCTGCAAAGGTTTACTGATATCAGAATGCTGAGTTTCTAGACAATATTGAGAAAGGAGAGGCTGGAATATCATTGCCAGTATACACAGAACGTGCTGATATAGCGGTTGTTTTGCCTGGTAATATTCTAGTCGGCAGTGGATCTTAAGATTCATGGTTTTGTTGGTAACGCACTACCGGCAGACTTCCCACTCCATACTTGTGCGCATATCTTGAGGGACAGAGACCCAGTGAAGATGAGGGCGTTATTTATTTCTTTGTTGCCTCATCGCCTTCGTGTGGTCATCCCGCGTCACCCACGCTAACTTATTGGTAAATCATATCAAAGTTAACTTACAGCTGTAGTACGTATGTTGACTTAGTAATTCAATATTGCAAGTGAATCTCAGAGCAACAAACATTTATGTACTAATCAAATTTATTTAATTACATAACTTACGGTATCTACAATATGAGAGAGAGAGAGAGAGGGGGGGGGGGAGCAGCTACCGTGTCAAGGAAGATAAAATTGCCATGTACAGTAACTAGTGTTTGTGGGGGAGGGTATTACTGCTTATTGGTATGGTAATGTGTTGTGTGTGAGCTCGTGTTCCTAACGCAGGAGGGGGCACAGTATGGTGGTATATACAGGCATTGTAGGGCGGCCTTCCCTGTCGTTGGGTTGTTCTGATGTAATTTTGCAAGTTTTGTTTCTGAAAATGAGGGTTTGATTTATTTAGTTTTTTTTTTTTTTTCTGCAGTGGTCGTATATTTAGTATCAAGAACTAGCTCACTTTACTGAAGTTTGTCATCGGGTAAATTACTAGATTAGCAGCGCGGCTCTCATTTCCTATTTTTTTTTTTTTTTCGGCTTGTAACCCCTACAATGTTGAGGACCTGGTGGGGAAAGCGGGGTTTTTGAGTAGGGAGCCAAATTAAGCCTAAATACCGCCTCTTAACACCAAAAACAAGTAGGGAGCTGCCTGCTGCTCGTGTTATGATGACCGCCATGTTTACCTATCATGATACTTGAATATCCACTTGTGTTTATACTTTACTATGCTACACTCGTCCAAGACTACCAATTATTTTCAGCATTTAGTGTTCATACCTGTGGCAATATTCCCGATTGTGTTCCAGGAAATCATTGTGAGATGTCGGAAGTTGTAACTTTAAAACATTTAACTAATTAGCCATCAAATGAATAATAACCATCAACTGTTGCACTGCATTGTCAACATTTCCAAGAGTTCCCCAGACAGAGGCACCGCCCCGCCAGTCGACGACCTCAGCATAATGACCTGTTTTTACTCCCTCAGTGTCCACATTTCACGAGCTTCATTTTCGAATTGTATCGGTTGATATTAAATAGCGACTTCATGTTGCACTAAATGACAAATCAGTGTTGGGATAAAAACACAAACATTTAAATAATAATAACGATTGATTCATTGCGTGTTTTAAGACGAGCGAATTACCAAGAACCATCTTACTACCTCTCACCCCATCACTAGCGGGAGTTGATGCCTCTCCCTCCCTCCCTCCCTCCCTCTGCTCGGAGACTGTCACGCAGCGGTAAGTATTCGTTGTGTTGTGAATATTGGCGTCAGTGTCACGGGGCGGCGTCGGTGTGGCAGGAAAGCGACACGTAGGTAGGTACCGTGACGCGGCCGCTGCAGGTGAGGTCTGAAAACTGGTGGAAATGAAACCGTATCTGTTGGGGTTGTTAGGTAATAATGGCGGGGTTAAATAGAGGTGGATGATTGTTCCTTGCTGATTGTGCGTGGAAAGGGAAAATGTTCATCTGGTAATGACTCATAACCTCGTGTTTTGAAGCGCTTTGCTCTCTCATCAGAACAGCATTCAAAGGCCACATACGGTACATAAGCTCAGGGATGATTTTTTTTTTTTTTTTCCCCACTAATGCACATTCCTCTATTGCCATTCCTGTTACTCCCACCGACCCTCCAATGCAGCGTTCCCAGCCCGGTCCGCGTCATCACATCATTGCTAGACGCACACATGAACACATCATTCGCCTCATAAGAACAAAGGACCTCCATTACTCCGTCATCTTTCCCCTCCCTCACACTGCTCCTGTTACTCCCTCCCTCCCATCCTTCCCCTCCCTCTCCCCCTGCTATCCCTCCTTCTCCCTCTCATCCTTCTTCCCCTCTCTCCTACCACTGTCCCACCCCGACCCCACATTTCTCTCCTCACTCCTCCCTCTACTCCACCTCTACCTTCTTCCCCACCATCCTTTTCCTCTCATTTTCCCTTCTCTCATCCTGCTTATTTCCCACCATCCCGTTTTTCCCTCTCCCTCTCCCCTTTCTCACTCTTAAACTAGGTATTAATATACTGCCACAGTGACGAAAAATGGAGAGAGAGAGAGAGAGAGAGAGAGAGAGAGAGAGAGAGAGAGAGAGAGAGGCTGTTCTTTTCATATTTTCATAAGCAAACTAATTAATTGTTTCATTTGCCTTCCACTATCTTGTTCTATTTAGTTAGCGTTTTGCACTTAATTTTCTTTTTCTTTTACCTCGTATTTTTTCGTGTTATTCATCTTCTCCTCCTCATTTGTTTACCACTCATTCTTTTCCATGCAGTTCAGCCACGTACAGCTCTCTCTGCTCTGCTCTACAAGACTTTTTTTTTTTTTATCAATACCACACCCACCATCCTCCTCCTCCTCCTCCTCCTCCTCCTCCTCCTCCTCCTCCTCACACTGTGCATCCTCTAATGTGATGGTACAGAAAAATTTATGATTGTTTATGCCGAGAACATAAATTGTCTTGTGCAACGATCGGCCTGGACCCAGCCTTCCTTCCCCCTTCCCTTCCTCCCTTTTTCTCTCCCTACCCTCCCTCCTTTTCTCCCTCCTTCCCCCCTCTCACTATCTTCTTTCTTCTTCCCTCTTCCCCTTTCATTTATTTATTTATTTATTTTTATCGTAGTCGCTCTCCTGTTACCTCTCCTCCTCCTCCTCCTCCTCCTCCGTGTCTGTAATTCATTTATCTCCATTTTTTTTTTTTTCAGCGCCTGTCACTTATTTTCTTGCTTTCCTTGTTCCCCTTAGTGTGTCTCTTCACACACACATACTCTCTCTCTCTCTCTCTCTCTCTCTCTCTCTCTCTCTCTCTCTCTCTCTCTCTCTCTCTCTCTCTCTCTCTCTCTCTCTCTCTCTCTCATCCAACTTTATTTCCTTTTTAGTTTGGTTTCTGTTAAACATACCACATCTTGTTTATTGTTCTTTAAGTAGTCTTTAAGTTCCAATAGGCTGGACACCAAGCCATCTATGTTAGTATACAATAATCTTTAAACTTCTGCTTGGTGATCGTGTGTGGCATCTTTGTGTCACCATTTCCTCACTTTAATGTCCATGACTTTCCAGGTGAATCTTTTTGCTTGTTCTTGTGTTCTTTCCATTTTTTTTTTCTGAGCCTCTACTCTCAGTTCTTCACTTTCTTCTTCGTTCATGTCTCTTTATCTATATTTCCTTCATTCCTTCTTTTTTTGCCAATTTTCCTGTTCTTTGCAAGACATGTTCTGCTGGTGTTTGTGACATGAATCTTATTTTCCTTGGTTTTGTTCTGCTTCCTTTATATTTTCCAATCCTGTAAACCTTTTCAGTGTGTTCAGTTATTCCCTCTCCTTCCTCCACCACTTCTATAATTTCCTTACCCCTTTTTCACTTATTTCTCACTAGCTATTTTCATGGGTATGTCCTTCTCCTTAACCCCAAATACCACCACACACATCTTTCTCTGTACTGTGTCTCTCACAAGATTACTTTTTTCCCTTTGATACTTTAATCCTTTCTTTTTCATATCCTTATTGTGTTCCTGTTGCTGTTGCCTTATTGTCTCCTCCATCTCCACCTCTTGTTGTCGTTCTCCCTCTTCTTTCCAACTTTTAATTTCCTTTCACTAACTCCTTCATTTTTCCAACCCTAACCTTTATCTTGCAAAGCTTTCTGTAACTCTTCCTTCTCTCCCTTGAGTTTCTTAATTTCTTCACAGTACTTCTTGTTGAAGTTCACTATTTTTGTCACCTCTTCTCTTAGTTCTTTGTTTTCTTTTTTTCTTTCCATCTCTCTCTTTTCACTTTAAACACTTTAAACACTTTAAACACTTTATTATGTTTGTCTGTAATACATATATAAGCTTAAGGTACAATTGATTGAAAGACAAATAGCCCCTTATGAAGCACAAGCTTTTTGGGCACACTTAATATCTACTTAATACTGAAATGTAAAACAACACTAAACTAAAAATCTAATTGAAGAAAATGAAAAAAAAAAAAATTAATAGCAATAACAAAAGATTTAGGGATAAATGGCTTTGCAAGAACAGGAAGGAAAGGAGAAAAATTATAATTATACATGAGAAATAGAGAAAATTGAAGTGGAATCTGATTATAAACAAGCAAATATTAGTTTTGAGAATAATTAAACAAACAAATAAATATGTATATATACTAGAGGTTATAAACTATTTTAGTTACAGAGGATATGAACTATTTGGTTACAATACCAAGAAACAAAATAACTGATATTGATAAAAATTGATTGAAGTACAAGATGTGTCAGTATTGAGACAATAAATATTCTTTTAGTTTTCTCTTAAAGATATTTACGCTTAATGAATTTTTTATGTGTGACAGGGTGCTATTCCATATTTTGGGACCTTTATACATTAGAGAGTGTTGGTAGAGAGTTAAAGTATGATGGGGAATCTGTAGAGAATGTCTGTAGCGTGTGGAGTGGTTATGAGTTAGGGTCAGGGTATTATTGTTGTTGGAATTTATCAATTTGAACATGTATGATGCAATAGAGAAGTTTGATAAGTCAGAGAGTTGAAGGATTTTCATAGATTTAAAGAGTGGAGGTGTGTGTTGGAGGAAGTCACTATTAGTCATGATTCTAATAATTTTCTTGTGGAGGATGTTTAGATTTTGTAGATGACATGGGTAGGTAGTGGACCAAATTGGATTACAGTAGGTTAAGTGTGGGTATATATGGGCATAATACATGATTTTCATAATTTCCACTGGAACAAAGTTTTTTATTTTCAGCAATAGAGCTATTGATCTAGATAATTTTAGGCAAAGGTTTGATATGTGATATTTAAAGGTAAGATTATTGTCAAATGTGACTCCAAGAAATTTTGTCTTAGAAACTTGCGTGATATCTTTATCTAATATGGTAAGTCTAGGTAAGGGTTGGTATTTGGTGGTGGTATTTGTAAATAACATGTAGGAAGTTTTAGCTGTGTTAATTGTTAGGCGATTTGCAAGACACCATTCAGAAAAGGCAGATAATTCTAGGTTGGCTCTGTAGATTAGGTCAGTGGGATTATCACCAATCATGTACAAGGTGGAGTCATCAGCAAACTGTATAGTGTTGAAAGCAGTAGAGGCATTGCTGATATCATTGATATATATCAGGAAAAGATAGGGCCTAAGATGCTACCTTGTGGCATGCCAAGATGTATAGGTTTGATGGTAGATTTAGAGTTATTGTAGGATGTAAAATGAGATCGGCCAGTTAAATATGATTTGAACCAATTTTCCACACAACCGCGAATACCATAATGACGTAATTTGTCTATTAGAATGTTTGGGTCAACTGTGTCAAAAGCTTTGCTGAAATCAATGAAAATGGATATTATAGACTTATGTTTATTCAAGGCATCGTGTAGGTCAGAGGTAAACACATTTATAGCGTCAAAAGTATTTAGTCCGGGGCGGAAACCAAATTGCCTATTATTTAAGATTTTTTGTGAATTGAGGTAGTTCATGAGGAAGTTCTTCATAATGATTTCAAATATTTTAGAGAACACTGGTAAAATAGAGATTGGTCGGTAGTTTGAGATATTAGTTTTACTTCCCGATTTATGGATAGGGATAATTTTTGCCAGCTTGAATCAATTAGGGAAAACTCCATCTTTTATTGAATCATTGAATAATTTTGAGAGTGGCTCTGCTAGAAGATTTTTGTTCTTTTTGATTATTTTCACAGGTATTTCATCCGTAGGGCATTTTTTATTTTTTAAGGCAGAAATAGCTTTTACTATGTCATTTCCTGTCACTATGGGAATATTCATGGAATTTAGGAAATTACCTCTGAGATAAGAAATGTGTGAGTTTTGAGCTCTAGGAAGCTGGGAGCTAAGTTGAGGTGCAATTTGTGAAAAATAGGTGATGAATGCATTTGAAATTTCATGTGGAGTGTGTAGGACTGTGTCATTATAGTGTAGTGTGTGGGAGACCGTCTTGTTATTATTATTAATGTTTTCTATTTCGGTAATTAGTTCCCAAACTTTTTTTGTGTTAAGTCTAAAATTTTCAAACCTTTGTAGGTAATATTCAGATTTTTTACGTTTTATTAAGTTATTTAGATAATTTCTGTAATGTTTGTAGTGGTCCATTGTAATTGACCCTAGTTTGTATAGTTTGTACAGCTGATATTTATGTTTTGTTGAATTTATTAACCCCTGTGTTAACCAAGGCTTACTCAGTCTTTTGGATGTGATAGTTTTGGTTATTTTGGGGAAGCAGGAATAGTATATTTTATATAATTTATCCAGAAATATGTCGCAGTTTGTGTTTGTGTCACTGCTAGTGAGGTAGAGATTCCAGTCTGTATTTGATAGGGTCTGTGTGAATTTCAACCGATTTACTCTATTTTGTAGCCTAAAATCAACTTTGTGGTGAATACTGCACACTTTATCAGAGACTGGAATATTGATAAACACTGGAAGGTGGTCACTGATAGGAAAGTGGAAAATTCCAGAAGAGACTGGTTCATTGAAGTTTGTCCAGACGTGATCCAATAAAGATGGGGCTGCAGTTGTATTTATGTCTGAAAATCTTGTTGGTCGAGATATATGTGGGAAGTAATTGTTTGATTGCATAGTTGTAATGAAAGAGTTAGTAGGAGGGTGTGACACATGTTCAAGAAGGTTTATATTGAAGTCACCTATGAGTATATTCCTGTTGTTTGTGAAAAAGTTATTTGAAAGAAGATTATCAATATATGCATTAAATTCATTTACTTTAGCATGTTTACTATTTGGTCTGTAAATACAAGAAACAGAGTAGGAGGTAGTAGGTAGAATAATTTTCACACTACATAGTTCAGCATTTTCATCACACATGCAAAAATCCTTAATAATTTCACTTTGTAGGTCAATATTTACATAAATTGCAACACCCCCACCTGGAGAGTATAAAGGCCTGTGAACATGATATGACTTACAGCCATCAATTTCGTGAAGGTGAACATTATTTGCATTGAGCCAGGTTTCACTTATACATAAGATATCAGGGAGTTTGGGAAGAGATTTGATAAAAGAGATTACTTGGTCATAATTTTTGTTTAGTGAGCGGGCATTTATATGGAGAATATTGATATAGTCAGCGCTACTTCTTGGTATAACATTCTTGTATGAGGTAAGGTCATGATAATTACAGATATCATCTAACTCAAGAGATAAGTACATGGAATTTATTATTTTTCTATGCCGATGCTATCAGATTCATTGTTGTCTTCTAAGTCGTTGAAAAGTGTATTGAGGAGATTCTCACTAGTAAAGTTCATGATATAGAAAGGGGAATTAAAGAAAGGCTAGTAGAAAAGGGGGCAAGTATGGGTAGCAGAGAGGGAGGAGAGAGTGGAAGGGATTTGGAAAAGTTTAAGGGAGAGGAAAGGAAGGATATGATAAGTAGAGATAGAGAAGAATAATTAAAGAATAAGGAAATACATAATAAAAAATTAAAATAAAAATTAAATAAAAAGAAATTGGAAGGCTTACCAGGTATGTCATAAGAAGGGTGGAAGGTAGATTGCAAAATGTTTGCAGAATTTGGTGATCAAAAGGATTAAGTTGATAAAACTAGAAATGTTCAAGATATTGGCAAAGTAAAGATGATAGAATAAAGCTTCATACCCAAGATATTGGCAAAGTAATAGATAAATAGGCAAAGTAGTAGATGATAAAAGAAAGTTTCATATGATGAAATCTAGAAAAAATTAAGATGAATAATAATTAAGATGAATAATAATAGGTTGGAGACATGCATAGGATATGACATATAAAATATATACACAGGAAAGGATAATGAATACATATAAATTAAATAGACATAAAGATTTCTAGAATGTTTGGTAGGAAATATTGCATCATGTTGAGTTAAGAGCACATTTAAGACTGGGTCAGAACAGGATATTTATCTAGGAAAATGTTCAAAGACTGTTCAGTGGTTATCATGTGTTTTTGACTAGATGTTTTTAATTTAACAAAGATCTTTCCATCCCTTGTGTAGCACTGTTGGAAAAGCTCCTTGTTTTTTTTCCTGATACCCCAAACTGTATTGAAGATGTTGCGTCGTTTTGGAGTGAGACTTTCATTAACATAGAGGCTAGGTTTAACTTTTACACAGGCATCCATTATTTCTGCCTTCTTTGATCTATTTAGCAGCTTTACAATTATTGGTCTCTCTTTGTTTTGACTTTTTGAACCTAACCTGTGAGCAACATTGATGTCAGCATGACTTAAATTGATGTGCAGATTATCTTTAACTGAATTCACAACAAGGTCAGTTGAGTTTTCATGGTTTTGTTCTCTGGGCAATGCAGGACCACTAATTATTATAGTATCTCTTCTTTCATATTGCTCTACATCATCTAGTTGATTTTCAAGTTTGCTGACTGTATCCTCAAGTCATCTCTAATATATCACTGGATATCTTTTTTACATTGTCACCACCCACTTCTCTTCCTTCCTTCAACACCTTTATCATCGCTGTTAAGCTCCATATTTTTTTCTATTTTCACATTGTCTTCTTCAGTTTTCATGATTGGTTTATCAGTGTGTGCTACGCTGAGGTCCTCATCCATGAAGCCCTCAAAAATATGTGGCCTCATGCTGGTCACCATCTCTGTTGATATCACTGAGTGACTTCACATGCACTGAGGATCTTTGCAGGCTGCTGAGTGGTGGTGGTGGTTGCTGGTGTCCAGGTGTGGGAATACGTGTCAAGTCACCGACCCCTCCCAGCACTGGCCAAACTCTCTCTCTGTGTGTGTGTGTGTGTGTGTGTGTGTGTGTGTGTGTGTGTGTGTGTGTGTGTGTGTGTGTGTGTGTGTGTGTGTGTGTGTGTGTGTGTGTGTGTGTGTGTGTGTCACTTGACAACACTCTCTCTCTCTCTCTCTCTCTCTCTCTCTCTCTCTCTCTCTCTCTCTCTCTCTCTCTCTCTCTCTCTCTCTCTCTCTCTCTCTCTCTCTCTCTCTCTCTCTCTCTCTCTCTCTCTCTCTCTCTCTCTCTCTTAGTATTGTGTGATATTGTGGGAATAATCTTTCCATAATTAATTTGTTTCTGGTAATTGTGTTTCATAATCTAGATTGGGGGCAGAGCATATTTGTGGCACTGTTGTGTCACTAACATTAGTGGCTTTGGCTGTTGGAGCTGTTGCCCTGTAGGGTGCAGTGACAGGACCCCTACTACTAGCCTTCTCTAAAAATTACTAATTCATGTTCACCTCAGTGTCTGTTGCAATTTGGACTGCCTTTGTATTCTTCCTCTTGTTCCTCCTCCTCCCTCCTCCTCATCCTCCACACTGAAAATATGGGTGTGACTCCCCTCCCCAAGAGGGAAAGAGAGAGAGAAAACACACACACACACACACACACACACACACACACACACACACGAGGACATGGAAGAAAATTGAAAGTAATCACTTGCAGAAGGGGCATAAAGAAGTTTAGCTTCCTTCATAGAAGCACAGGGGCATGGAATGGACTGGAAGGGGAAGTGGTGTGTGCTACAAATTATTCATGACTTTAAGGAAAAGTTGGATAAAAAACAGTTATGGAGACGGGACAGTATGAGCTTAGCTCCTCTCCCCCATGTCACAACTAGGTAAATACAACTAGGTAAATACACACACACAGACCTTAGCTATCAATTTCACACATTCCTCCTTCTGACCACTGGGTGGGTGTGTCACCTGAATACAATCCTCAAGAGGCGTGTCTCTCTCTCTCTCTCTCTCTCTCTCTCTCTCTCTCTCTCTCTCTCTCTCTCTCTCTCTCTCTCTCTCTCTCTCTCTCTCTCTCTCTCTCTCCGTCTAGAGTGAAATAGTTATCCAAACAGCCTATTAAAGAGAGAGAGAGAGAGAGAGAGAGAGAGAGAGAGAGAGAGAGAGAGAGAGAGAGAGAGAGAGATGAAGGGGAGGGAAGGCCCACAGCCAAAAGGTGTGAATGGATTTACTTGATCCCCTTCCTTTGAGTGAACTGCCGCCCTTCGTATGGAAACTTTTACTTGTTAAGTTAATCCACCAGAGATTAGAAGATGTGGAAGAGTGGAAAAAGACATGCCCTGGGTCCATCATTTTTGTGAGTGACTTGTACCAGAGACGAGGGTGTGAAAAAAATAGTTATCCATCTTGTCCTACCTGGTGATGAACTCTCTTAACTACTAGTACTTATTACATCTTTCCTGACTCTGAGACCAACATGAAGCATTTCTTTTCTTTCACATCCATGTCTATGCACTATACTGGCTAGAAATTGCACAATCTGCTTCTTTAATAATTGTTTCCTTTCTTGAATGTGCATATAAATGTTTTCAGCTGTGCATTCCATGCTGTGTAATGTTGTAGTGAATGGTTAAATTCAGGACTAAGTTTGAGTCAAACATGTATCAAGCAGCAGGAGTATTGATGTGTGCATTTTCCCTGCAGGCGGTAACACGGAGAGCAAGTGGAAGAAAGAAACCTTGGGAGACTTCCATGACTCAGGAACAAGCACACCTCACTGGGAGCCTTGTGACTGACAGGTGGTTCAGGTGTATACTGTATTTTGTTGGCGCAATTGAGAATTCTCTGTTCAAAATTCCAAAATCTGAAAGTTTTTAATTGTCATGTCATGTAACAGATGGAAAATTCCACAAAGTGGTGGAAAGGTTTGCACTGCAAAAAAAAAAAGAAAAGAAAAAGGAAAAGAAAGAAATGATGAATTGTAAAGCCCACAGATGAAAGCTCTGATGCTTGACTTACTGCAATGGGAGGCATCAAAAACTGGCAAGTTACCATCACACACATGCTCTGAATATGTGATGCTCAGTTTTTTAATCTGACTGTGTGCTGAGCGCATAACAGAGGTAATAGTGTCTGGCAAGGAGGCATAAATCTCTCACTCTTATTCTCGACCTAAACCTTCCAAACCTTGGTTTAACATGACCTGTTCTTGTGCTATACATGATAGAAAGGTGGCTTACACAAGGTATTTGAGCCTTGCATCACCAGAATCTCATACACTTTATATTTCTGCCCAAAGTCATGCCACATCTGTTCTTCAACTAGCCAAAAACTCCTTCATTAATAGAAAGTGTCAAAATCTTTCAAGATCTAAGTACCCTCATGACTTCTGGCAACTAGCCAGAAACATCTCCAATAACTTTGCTTCTTTTTTCTCTCCTTTTATTTCAACCAGGTGGCACCACTGCTATCACATCAGTCTCTAAAGCCGAACTCCTTGCTCAGACCTTTGCTAAAAAGTCTACCTTGGACAATTCAGGGCTTCTTCCTCTCTCTCCTCCACACTACTACTACTACTACTACTACTACTACTACTACTACTACTACTACTACTACTACTACTACTACTACTACTACTACTACTACTACTACTACTACTACTACTACCACTACTATTACTACTACCACTATTACTACTACTACTACTACTATTACTACTACTACCTATTAAATTTCTTCGCAATGATGTTTTCCTCACTACTACTACTACTACTACTACTACTACTACTACTACTACTACTACTACTACTACTACTACTACTACTACTACCTATTAAAATTCTTCGCAATGATGTTTTCCATGCCCTCACTGGCCTAAACCCTCGGAAGGCTTATGGACCTGATGGGGTCCCTCCTGTTGTTCTCAAAAACTGCACCTCTGTGCTTGCACCTTGCCTAGTCAAACTCAACTCTGTCTGTCAACATCTACCTTTCCTTCTTGCTGGAAGTTTGCCTACATTCAGCCTGTTCCTAAAAAGTGTGACTGTTCTAATCCCTCAAACTACATCTTGTTGCTTTAATTTCCTGCCTGTCTGAAGTTTTTTAATCTATCCTCAACAGAAAGATTCTTAAACATTTATCACTTCACAACCTTCTATCTGATCACCAGTATGTATGGGTTCTGTCAAGACCACTCTACTGGTGATCTGGCTTTCCTTACTGAGTTTTGGTCATCCTCTTTTTGAGATTTTGGTGAAACTTTTGCTGTTGCCTTAGACATATCAAAAGCTTTTGATTGAGTCTGACAAAGCTTTGATTTCCAAACTACCCTCCTACGGCTTCTATCCTTCTCTCTGTAACTTCATCTCAAGTTTCCTTTCTGACTGTTCTATTGCTGCTGTGGTAGACAGTCACTGTTCTTCTCTTAAATCTCTTAACAGTGGTGTTCCTCAGGATTCTTTTCTGTTACCCACTCTCTTATTATTCATCAATGACCTTCTAAACCAAACTTCTTGTCCTATCCATTCCTTTGCTGATGATGGCACCCTGCACTTTTCCACGTCTTTTCATAGATGTCAAAACCTTCAGGAAGCAAACAGCTCATGCAGGGAAACCACAGAATGCCTGACTCCTGATCTTTCTAAAATATCTGATTGGGGCAGAGCAAACTTGGTATTGTTCAGTGCCTCAAAAACTCAATTCCTTCATCTATCAACTCAACACAACCTTCCAGGCAACTATCCCCTCTTTTTCAATGACACTCAACTGTCCCCCACTTCTACATTGAACACCCTTGGTCTCTCCTTTTCTAATTAATCTAAACTAGAAACTTCACATCTCATCTCTAGCTAAAATAGCTTCTATGAAGTTAAGGATTCTGAGATGTCTCCTCCAGTTTTTCTCATCCCCCCAGCTGCTTATCCGTCCATGTATGGAATATGCTTCACATGTCTGGGGGGATTCCACTCATACTGCTCTTCTAGACAGGGTGGAATCAAAAGCTTTTTGTCTCATCAACTCCTCTCCTCTAACTGGCTTTCTTCAGCCTCTCTCTCATCACCACAATGTTGCATCTCTAGCTGTCTTCTACCACTATTTTCATGCTAACTGCTCTTCTGATCTTGCTAACTGCATGCCTCCCCTCCCACGGCCTTGCTGCACAAGACTTTCTTCTTTCTCTCACCCCCTATTCTGTCCACCTCTCTAATGCAAGAGTTAACCAGCATTCTCAATCATTCATCCCTTTGGTAAGCTCTTGAACTCCCTGCCTGCTTCTGTTTTTCCACCTTCCTATGACTTGAATTCCTTCAAAAGGGAGGTTTCAAGACACTTATCCTTCAATTTCTGACTACTGCTTTGAACCCTTTTATGGGACTGGCATCTCAGTGGGCATTTTTTTTTTATTGGATTTTTTTTGTTGCCCTTGGCCAGTGTCCCTCCTACATAAAAAAAAAAAAAACGTGGGGAACTTTGCTAAAAACTTTTTCAGATGTAGATACACAGAGTTTGCTCATCCATCCCTCTCCTGTGTTATGTCAGTCACTCTTGAATAGAAGTTCATCATGTTGATTACATATGATTGCTTTTTGTCTAAAGCTGTACTGTTTTTCTGTTATATATATATCGTGTTTTTCTACAACTTCTGTCCAGTGCTTCTCTGTCAGTTTTTCACAGACCTTCCATACTGTGCTGGTCAGTGATGTTGGTCTACAGTCTGGTGGCTCTTCTTTCTCTCCACTTTTATAAACTGGCACAATGCACGTTTTCTTGCATTCCTTGGCCACTCTTCCCGTTGATGGTGAGCACTTCATTATGTCATGTGCTGGTTCACTCCATCTGGTCCTGTTGCTTTTCTCTTTTCCAGTTCCTCCATCATTCTATAGACTACTTTCATTGCTGTAATTTCCCACATTTGCTTTTCTGTCTTCTTGTCTTTTGGTTCTTTAAATTCTGATTCTTCTGTCAAAACTTGCTGGTACTTTTTGTTTAGCAATTCAGTTAGCAATTCAATCAGTCGTGTCTTTTGGTTCTTCATATGTTTCATGTCCATCCTTCAACCTTTCTATTTTTTTCTTTTAGTTTATTTTTTTCTATTTATGAATCTGTAGAACAGTTTTAGTTCTTCCTTGCACTTCCCAATTACATCCTTTTCTTATCCTTTCTCTTCCTCTTGCCTTATTTTCACAGATTTATTTCTTGCTATCTTAAAGTCCTCTTTATTTGTTTGGTTTCCATTTCTTTTCATTGTTATACATGCTTGGCCTCTTATTTTCTTTGCTGTTGCACTTCTTGCATTGAACCATGCCTGTCTTCCTCTTTCTTTAGGTTTGTACTCTGGGATATTCACTGCTGCCTCATATAGTTCCATAAAAATGCCATGGTCATCTTGCACCTCATTTGCTCTCTTCAGCTTTCTCCAGTCCATTGGCTCAAACAGTATCATAAGATGCTCTGTATTCACTGTGCCATAGTTTCTCCTGTTTTCTTTGTGTGCTTCATCCTCTTCGCTGACATCACCATCAGCCTCTCTTTCCATCGGTGCGTGGTTGCTTTTTTCCAAGGGACACACACGTCTTAATTCTTTAGTTGGGTGGATTCCTTTCGTTAATGTTAGGCTAAATCTTGTTGGTTTGTCGTCTCCCATCTGTCTTGTATTTTCAGTCACCCATTTCATCACTGTTTTCCATAGTCACCTTCAGATGTCTTTCTCCCCTTGCAGTCTCGTTTCCTTCTGCCTCGAACGTTTCCCGGTTCATTTCTTTGCAGTTGAAGTCACCAACCAATAATTCCCTTTTATTACTTTTGATTAATTTACTCAAGTACTGAATGGTATCTTCTGCTATTTGCTCCAACAACTTGTTTTGGGTGGTACGTGGGTTGCTATTACCATCAGTATTTTTCCATTACTAACCTCCAAGTTAATACTCACTATTTCTGCTTTTCATCCCCTATATTTCACTATTTTTGTCTTCACCTCATTTCCTGTCATTATCATTACACTTCCTCCTCCTTTGGCAGTCCTGTCTCTTCTCCACATATTGCAGTTATTGTTAGTCTGGTTTTCTTCTTTTACCTCTGTTGCCACTAAGCATGCCACCTTCGTTCAGGTTTATCTCTCTCAAATATTTTTGCTGTTCCAGTTTTCTGCATGTTGATCTGTCTATGTTGGCACACGTCACAGTTTGTTGTTCGTTTGTGCTGTTTTTCTCTACTTTATTTTAATTTATTTCTTTACTTTATGTACCATTTCTTCACTCTGTCTCCCAAAAGTCTCCAGAAAAATGTATTTTTTTCTTATTCTGTTGTTGATTCATTTTTCTCTTTTGTCTCTCCATACATTTCTTTCAGTTTTTTTTTCCATTCTTCTGTTGTTGATTCATTTTTCTCTTTTGTCTCTCCATACATTTCTTTCAATTTTTTTCCATTCTTCTTCATTTGTGTTGTTGTTAATGCATATATCCTTGCAATGTTCTTATCTTAGTTTGGATGTTCTTTGTGGTACCTGTTGTTTCCTAATTTTATAATATTCCTCTTTGTATGAGGAGACCACACCACTGCCACATATTCCAATCTTGGTCTTATCATGGAAATCAACAACTTTTTTATCATTCCTTCATCCAAATATGAGAATGCCATTCTTACTCTTTTTAACAAATTCATCGTCTCTCCAGTAATTTTATCAATGTGTCTTTCCAGAGTCAGATTTTCAGCGACTGTTACTCCTAAATCCACTTCCTCTTTTGACTTCTTTAACTTCACACCATCCACCTCATATGATATTGTATTCTTTTCTTACTCTTACCAAACTCCATTACTTTACATTTACTTAAATTGAATTCCATTTGCCAAGATTTACTCCATTTATTTATCTTAATTAAATCATCTTGCAGTACCATACTGTCATTTACATTTTCTACCCTTCTCATCAGCTTAGCATCATCTGCAAATAAGTTTACATAATTATCTATTTCTTCATTTATGTTATTTACATATATTACAAACATTATCGGTCCCAACACTGACCCCTGTGGGACACCACTAGTTCCTTTCAGCCAAGATGAATTTGTGTGTGTGTGTGTGTGTGTGTGTGTGTGTGTGTGTGTGTGTGTGTGTGTGTGTGTGAACCCATGCGTTGTCTGGGCTGCCCTATGTGGAACTGGGGGAGTCCGGTACTGCTGTGTACCAGAGACAAGGGTGTGAGGAGACCAGCTATCAATCTTGTGCTGCTTTTTGTTCAGTCTCACTGCTATTTCCCAAAACATTCTGAAGCATGTGTATTCTTCCACAGGCATCCCCACACACTATACTGGCTGGGAGTTGCACAGTCTGCTTCTTTTAATCCTTTTCCTCATGAATGTGCATATAAATTAGTTGTGCTGTGCCTTCTGTGCTGTGAAGTGCTTTGTTAATCTCTGAACTGAGAAGCATACTTGTTCATACTTCTGTGCTGCATCTCTACTGCATTCCAGAAGCTCTAGTTGAAGTTGTAAGAGTTTCTAAGGATGTGTTTATGGTTCCAGTGACAGATAACAGTGTTTCTACCTTACTAACAGGAGAAGCAGCCTTAGGGACATGGCTGATCATGTGTGTGGCTTTGAAAAATATTCATGGTAGGAGGGAAGAGTATTTCTGAATGTGGGTCCTTTTTTGATAAGTTACACAGGTATTTAGGGATGTGCTTAAGAGAGATTAATAATATTTTTACCTCATTAACAGGAGAAACAGTCTTTGGAACCCAACAGATTCTCTGTGGCCTTGGAAAATAGTCTTAGTGAGAGAGCTGAGGGTTTGTGAATGTGGACCTAACTTGTGAGTTCAGTGTGATGCCCATAATGCTACAGGAGCACTGATGTGTGTGTCCCCCTGCAGGTGATGTCACAGAGAGCAAGTAGAAGAAAGCCTGGGAGACTTGCTTAACTCAGGAGCAAGAGCTGTGCCTCACCGGGGGCTCTGCAATGTGTGGCAGCGACTGCAGGAATCAACACTCGGGTTTGTCAGCACAGTCACAACGACTTTGTTCATCAGACTGTTGGTGAAAGGTGATCAGTGTAAAAGAGGTCAGGATGTGTGTGTGTGTGTGTATTTGTTTGTTTACCTAGTTGTCATGTACAGGATGGGGGCTATGGTGGTGGTGTCTCGTCTTTGTGTCTGGTGGTGTCTGACACGGCCATAAATTCCTACATCATCTCTGCAAACACACGCACGCACGCACACACGCACGCACACACTACTTTCTCATCAGTCCATTCATGCAGCTACTGGTGTGTGGGGAAAGGTGGTATGTATGTCTTGTGATGGAATTGAATAATAGTGTTTTGTTGTCTTGAAAGATTTCATTCAGTTTAAAATTCCTGCTGCAACAATTGCTGTACCTACTTTGCAATAGTTTCATGAGTGAATATGTACATCACATCAGCAATGAAGGATCAAGCTTTTAGAGTTTGTTTGCAACAGTCATGCATGAATTGTCCTGATGAAATAGCTGTTGTACAGCTATTTCATCAGGACATCAGGTAGCAGGTGATTGTGAGTAGTGCCATGCAGCCAACACCTGGGCTGTGTCTCTCTGCCTGTCACACCCGCACTGTGAAGGAGCGCATGGAGGTGGTCTGGGGAGCCACAGTACAATTTGTGATATTGGGCCCTCTCAGGTTTTATTGTGCCATTGTCTCACCTCTTGCTTTAGCAGCCTGGAGTGGAGATTGATAGGGTTTTCAAAAGTGTTTTCGTGATTCTGGTGGTAGTTGTAACATTGTTAACCTCTTGTTTGTCCAAGGCCTCATTTGTGAGTGTTTCATTCTTGGCTATTAGTTTTAGCAAGCTGTAGTGGAAGTCAGCAGGAGTTTGAAGCCTCCGATGAGGACAAAGCACTTAAGAACGTGAACCTCCGCCCCAACATGTCTCCCTCGTGTGTGTGCATGTGTGTGTGAGAGAGAGAGGAGACCTTCACCACCTTGATGTGTGTCCTGTAGTGCAGTGAAGTATGGAATGGGACTCCTTATGTGTGTGTGTGTGTGTGTGTGTGTGTGTGTGTGTGTGTGTGTGTGTGTGTGTGTGTGTGTGTGTGTGATGGAAGGCTCTTTGATGTGAGTGTGTCCCATTGAATTGTGGAATGCAATTCTTTCTTTTCTCTGTGTTAGAGGACTCATGCTGCACACTACCAAGTCCCAGGCCATTGTGTAATGAAAC
This sequence comes from Scylla paramamosain, assembly GCF_035594125.1. Classification (NCBI taxonomy): domain Eukaryota; kingdom Metazoa; phylum Arthropoda; class Malacostraca; order Decapoda; family Portunidae; genus Scylla; species Scylla paramamosain. The sequence goes on from NW_026973756.1 coordinate 269,061, forward strand.
TGCCTCTTCTTCTAAGCATTGTCAGTTTCCTCACTACTCTTATTACACTGTTTCTCCTTCAGATTCACAGACCGACTGGGAGACACACAATGTCAGTGCCACCGTGCAGGGAGTGAGGCCCAAGAGGAGGAAGAGGAGCATTCAAGAAATCAGCTGGCCAGCAGTCCATTCAGGTGTGCCTTTCATTACATCATTATTTGTCCATAGTTTCCCTTCTGGGGTTGGACAGACCATGAGTATCTCCCACTTGCAGCTGTAGACAATTTCTTCCTTATTGTTAAGTGTTATCATGCCTTCCTCCACACACCATCTCAAGGTCTTCCCAGTGGTTTCCTTCCAAGTACTCTGATGCTCTCTTCAGTTAGTGACCCTGATTTGTAAGCGCCAGGAAGACTGCATGGATAAGGCAGACCACAAACCTTCTGCTAGATGTGGAGTGGTGAATGGCAGCAAAAATACTGGCAGCATCTGATTCTTTGTACCAAAATAGTGTTCTTGTTAACAGATTTATTCACTGCTCACTCATTCACTCACCTCTGAAGGAGTGAAGAGTGTGCACTGAAGTAAGCATTGCAACTGGTGTGTGTGTGTGTGTGTGTGTGTGTGTGTGTGTGTGTGTGTGTGTGTGTGTGTGTGTGTGTGTGTGGTGTGTTTCTGGTGATGGAGTTTAATAACAGGGTTTTGTCATCTTGAAAGATTTCATAAAAGTACTGAATCTGATTTGGAATTCATGTTGCAACAAAAACTCTCCCTCCTTTGCAACAATTTCACAAATGTATACAGGAAGCAAAGGATGAAGGTTTTAGGCCAAAATGAACTGACAGGAATCAGGAATGATGCGTCCAGCAAAACCTGGCAACACAACAGTGATGTGCATGCTGGTATGTCAGGTCAGGGGTCACCTGCACTTTTTGGGAAATATTCATGAACTCTTGCTTAAACAGAAAATGTTGCAAAATTTCTCACAGGGACTGATCAGGTTCCTCTCCTAGGCATGGAGAGAGAGAGAGAGAGAGAGAGAGAGAGAGAGAGAGAGAGAGAGAGAGAGAGAGAGAGAGAGAGAGAGAGAGAGAGAGAAGGGGGCAGGGGGGAGAATTTAATTTTCTTTTATCTATCTTTCTCATTTCTTCTTTTATTTCTTCCTCTTCTATTATCCTCATTCTTCTCTCATGTCCTCTTCCTTCTTTGTTGTCTTCTCTCTCCTTCTCTTTCTTCCCTCCTTATTATCATCTGTCTTCTCCTCTTCCTTCTTTCTATCACTTCTGAAAAAAAAACAATGAAAATATAAATAATACATTTTGAACATAATAATAATAATGATAATTAATTCTCAATCAGTAACATTCTCTCTCTCTCTCTCTCTCTCTCTCTCTCTCTCTCTCTCTCTCTCTCTCTCTCTCTCTCTCTCTCTCTCTCTCCTTTATCTCATCCTTCTCATGTCCCCCTCTTCTCTTCCTTCCTTCCTTTCTTATATTCTTCCTCCTCTTTTCTTCCTTTGTCTCTTCTGTCAGTCATTCCTCTGAAATATGAATAAATTTAGAATAATAGTAATAAATTTAATAGAAATAATTTCTTGTATTCTCTCTCCTACACACACAAAACTCACTCTCTCTCTCTCTCTCTCTCTCTCTCTCTCTCTCTCTCTCTCTCTCTCTCTCTCTCTCTCTCTCTCTCTCTCTCTCTCTCTCTCTCTCTCTCTCTCAACAAAACCCCTTCTTTTACTCACATACTCAAAAACTCCCTCCCACTACTCACTCAAACTGATTCTCTTAGACACACACACACACACACACACACACACACACACACACACACACACACACACACACACACACACACACACACACACCCAGGCTTCCAAGTTGATAATCCAAAAGCCAGCAGATGACAGCTTCCTTCCAGCACACACTTGTATCGCCCAACTTGACCTGCCTGAATACAAGCTGATACAGTCCATGCAGCAGAGTAAAGTTTGAACCTTTTTTTGTTGTTATAACTTGTGGTATGGTCCAGCAGTCTTCCTTTTCCCACTTTTTAAGAGGGGAGAGAAAGAATGGTGGATGACACCACTTGTAAGGAAGACACAAGTTACTATAGTTTAGATGTACTAAAAATTTTTGCACACTAAATGTTTATTACCAAAAAGCTTTATATATATATATATATATATATATATATATATATATATATATATATATATATATATATATATATATATATATATAGATATAGATTGATTGATTGATGGAGATATACATTGGTCCCTCTTGTTTCAGTTTGGCAATAGGTTTGAACTGGTACCAACAACCAAACTGGCACATCAGATCCACTTTTGGTGTGCCACTTGCTGACGTAACAGAATGGTGTTGATCCAGTTTGTCGTCCATGTGCATTGTTTGATTTTTGGTAACCTCCCAACAGCCATCTTACTGTTTTTTTGCTGCAATTAACCACATCTTTGGTGTTTGTCCCCAGGAGTGCAGCCTCTACAAGTGATGGAGGGTTGAGGGAGCCAGAAGGGCATGGACACTTGGATATGGATGACACTGGTTTGGGTGCCAAATATTAATAGTGCACCTACACAATTACCACACTCGCTCCTCTCACCAGGCTTAACTATAAATAATTAAGGTAAATAACATCTGTCATCTATTATCTATTGTATTCTATATTGCTGTTAATGTTTCATGTATAATGTATAATGTTAATGTATAATGTCTTTGCTTTCAAATGCAAGTCAAAAGGGTGAACCCAGGCCTTGCCAAAGACTAATGTATAATTTTCCCATTTATAGTACTATTCACATTTGACAAATTTCACTGCTAACAGTGAGGGACTACTGTAAATGTAGTAATAATAATAATAATAATAATAATAATAATAATAATAATAATAATAATAATAATAATAATAATAAAAAGTAATGATAAAGTGCAAGACATGTTCATTAATGCAATTATTTTCTCCAACATGGAGGAGTGAGTGAGGAGGCACATTTGTCTGTGATTAAGGAATGCAAATGACGATGTTCCAAGGACGTCACCCTGTCCTGGGCCATGACATGAGAGAGAAGAGGAAAAAAAGGACTCTCTCTCTCTCTCAGTTTCCATAACATACCAAACTGCTCTGGTGTTAATTTCATGAATTGCTGTATAATAGAAATGGGAATGTTAGTTCAATGCATTTAGCTCTGAGTGTGAAAGAATGACAAGAAAGAATGCAGAGGATACTAGAACACATGCACAGAAAACTGAAAGATTTTTAAACTTCTGAATAGGTGTGAAAAAAAAAAAAAATGCAAAATCAGTGTCTCCTTAAAACAACACATGACAGCAATGATAACTTACACAACAATAATGCTTGATGAAGACTATATTTCCAACACAGATTTATGACAACATTTGGCAAAGCTGTGGACTGTTTGTGTTAAAACTATCCTCTCATGGCGAAGTTGGTTAGTCATTATAGGGTTATGATGATATAATGGTGTTTATTTTAGCTAATTTCCAATGACTCCTAATAATATAAGATTAAGTAAGTATTTCATTGTTTACATTAATTTACAAAATTTCACAACTACAACCTCAGTGATGTTTAGTTAATCCAATTTTGTTCATAACTACTACACTTTTTCCAGTGGTTTACCCATAGTACAACACAAACAACTACAATATCATTCATGTTATTTCACTTCCAAAAAAATTAAACAACTATGTACATGATCTAGTTTACAATAAAAGGATTTTGAACAATAGTTTCCCCATCAATCAACCCTAATTTTTTTTCCAGCTACAAAGAACAATTCAACTACAATACCATTCATGCTATTTCATCCATTTGAAATTTCACATGCAAGTGATTTACAGTACTTTACCAAAAAAGAATTAAGATCAACAATGTTCCCATCAATTAACCCTTTAAACTTTCCCACCTACAATCTGACAAGTGGAGTCACCAGTTTTAAATGTCAATAGTTATCCAAGATTGAATTTATGCCTTCCAATCCTCTGTGGGTCTTGGAGGCGGTCATGAGTCCCATTGCTCTCCTGAGAGCAGTGCAGGAGGTTGCCTTCAACATAAACCTTCTTGACAAAGTACTTGGATGACTTGTTGCAGCTTTGCTCTTTTCTGATGGTGACTGCAGCCTTCAACTCAAGGCATAGCTTCTCCAAGGCACCCATCATGCTTTACTTTAGCCCAGTGATCTGTGGAGAATAAGTAGTGGTGATGGTGGTGGTCCACCTCTCCAATACAAGAATTCACCATTATTAACAATTTTTCATCCTTTTCACCAGTAAACTCTGGAACTCCCTGCCTGCTTCTGTATTTTCTTTTCCTTATGACGAATTTTTTCATGAGGAAGGTCCCAAGACACTTCTCCAATCTTGGATAATCCTTACTACTACACACCATCAGACAAAAATACCGTGAAGGATGCAACTCCCTTTTTAGAAGAGCCAGAGGTCACAGGAGCAAAGGTGATGGGACCCTCCATGCCCTCGACACTCATATCAAGCCCCATTACCACCTGCATCACTCAGGAACACACCATCACCACCATTACCATTGTGTTGTGGCATCATATCAGTGGTATAATAATTGTAAGAACACAAGGGAAACTGCAAGAAGCCGTCTGGTCTACACATGGCAATCCCTGCATGAAATGTGCTTACCTATTTTCACTATCATCCTCATGCATAAATTTGTCTAATCTTTTAAAGCTCCCTAATGACTCAGCACTAACCTAACTACTGAGTCTTATTTCATTCATCTATCACTCAATCTGAGAACCAGTTCCTTCCTATTTCTTTTTTAAATCTAACTTTATCAGGCTTGACATGAAGAAACTGAGGATAGTGATAATGGTTGCTATTTCTGATTATTATTCTTACTTCCATTAACACTCAGAATATGAAGTCTGTCTTTATTCTTATTTTGGGTCCCCAGTGGAAAGGGATAGTCTCAGTGACCACTGCACTACAAGCTAAATAGCTTAAAAATGCCTTTAAAATTAAAATAATGGCTACTCTTCACAACCACAGTGCTGCATCCCTCTTTTCTAAACATCTTCATTCTAACCCTGCTTCCCTGCTCCCTCCAAGACCCAGTGACAGCCTCCCTCACCTCTGGGTTCACTTGAGGAGCTGCCGTCAGCCACCCAATGACATTCATTTGCACGTTCTTGGTGACAGAGTTCTCCTGGATATCCAAATTTTCAGGAAACACCACCAAGCCTGTAAGGAGAATTGGTGAAGAGAGAGAGAGAGAGAGAGAGAGAGAGAGAGAGAGAGAGAGAGAGAGGAGAGAGAGAGAGAGAGAGAGAGAGAGAGAGAGAGAGAGAGAGAGAGAGAGAGAGACACTGTATGTTAGATGCAGACAAAATGGTAAAGTAAGGTATTAAAATCTTGCATGCAAAAAAAGATATGCACACTAATAAATACTATATTACAAAATGTTAAAACATCCATAAACTCCTTGCACATCATACTGAGCTCACACTCCTCTTATTCCCTCAGATGCTACCAACAACTTTATTTAAACACAAATAGATAGATAGATAGATAAATGGATAAAGACAGAAAATAGATAGTCACATACACACTTTTATTCCCTCCATAGATAGATGGATAAAGACAGAAATAGATAGTCACATACACACTCTTATTCCCTCCAAGACACAACAGTGACTTGATTTCAACAGATAGACAAAGACACACACACACACACACACACATCAGGCTCGGGTCTGAGTACATGTACTCAACCAGATTCCAAATGTAGTGCAGTGGTAGATGTATAGGTAGAGGTAAGATCAGGGTGACACAAGCCTGTCCCTGGGGAAGCCAGGTGGTCTGGATTGGTACCAGTGAAGTCATATGAGTTACAGCCACTGCAGTTCCCACTCCTGCTGCTAATCTGTCAGCACCTTCGTGTAAATATGTGGAGTGAGAAACAGCTGTCAAATGCCATCTGGACTGACAGGCTGCTTCACTGAGAGGCACACAGCAATCCATCCCCATCAAGTATCAAGCGACATTCACCCCAAACTCTCCACATTCACACAGATAGACAGACATAATACACACAGAAATAAATTAATAGATACACATACACATACAGAATTGGTTACCAGGAGAGACAAAGTGGAAATGCCAGCCAGCAGGTACAAACAGGACTCCTGAGCAGCAAGTTGGTATCTAACACTGACCTCACTGATGATGACATCTACAGGAATTGTTGACAAGTTGTTCTTGGGTAAATAGATCCTGGAGGAAATACACAGAAAAGATCCATTATTGCAGGGACAAACAAAGGCTGGATATTGAGGAGATACAACAAAGAGTTAAGGAAAGGGAGGTTTTTCACTGAAGGATCAAAGAAAAGCTGGATATTTGGAAGGGCAACAGGAAAGTTGAGAAGAGGGAAATGTTGGATATGATACAAAAAATGCATGTGTTTTCTGTCTGTGCATAAAACACACACACACACCTCTCTCTCTCTCTCTCTCTCTCTCTCTCTCTCTCTCTCTCTCTCTCTCTCTCTCTCACTCACCTCTTAAAGATCTGGGCCTTCTCCTTGGGCATGCACTCACATCCCTTCCCAGTATCTCAATCAATATCTTTTGATCCTGAGAAGAAACAAGAGAACTATGTGGAATGAAAGAGACAAAATATACACAAGAAAACAACAAAACACACAGTCACTGGACTAACCATCTCAGTGACCTTTAGAAATACTGGAATTTTCAAGGGTACTTCATGATTCTGGTGATAGTTTAACAAGTATTCTGCATCACCAGAAGAAAGAAACACCTATGAGAACCTGACTCAATTATCATGAAAACAGTCCTTATGAAAGTTGATGGGATTTTCAAGGACATTTTTTTTCATGATTCAGGATATAGTTAATAGTATTCTGCATCATCAATCAACCAATCATAAAAACTAGACTCCTCTTTGAAAACAGTTCCCCATAACCACCTCAGGCATTTCACAATATGGGGATAAAAGTTAAGGTTCCCCGCAATTCTTACCACAAACCAGACTCCTCATTGAAAACAATTCCCATAACACCTCAGGCATTTCACAATATGGGGATAAAAGTTAAGGTTCCCAGTGTGTCTTACCACAAACCAGACTCTTCCTCTTTGAAAACAGTTCCCATAAGACCCAAGGCATGAGAGTTAAGGTTCCCTGTGTGTCTCACCACAAAAACTGCTCCATCCAGGAGAGGAGCCACCAGCACCCACAAACTTGAGGGAGAGGAAGAAGGGGTGAGTGGCATGGAGGATCTCTGGGTATTTGAGAGAGAGAGATGAGAGAGAGAGAGAGAGAGAGAGAGAGAGAGAGAGAGAGAGAGAGAGAGAGAGAGAGAGAGAGAGAGAGAGAGAGAGAGAGAGAGAGAGAGAGAGAGAGAGAGAGAGAGAGAGAGAGAGAGAGAGAGAGAGAGAGAGAGAGAGAGAGGAAAAAAATAAAATAAAATAAAATAAAATAAAATAAAATAAAATAAAATAAAATAAAACAAAATAAAATAAAATAAATAAATAAAAATAACTGAGGTGCCAGGCTCTACAAGACAGAGCCAAAAGAATTACCCTAAATTTAAGAAGTGTCTTGTATAAGGAAGTACAGACACAGGCAGGGAGCTCCAGAGTTTACCAGACTGACACCGATACTCAAGAAGACTCCACGTACCAGCTAGCGGAGACGACAGCAACCTTGGCTATGAGTTGCTGCCTCACGTCTGGCACCTCAAATATGACATTCTCAAAGGTGAGCATTGACACGGCCTCATCTGGTACATACAGCCTGACACAGGGTCTGTTGTCAGTATTTGTGTTGGGAAGATATGGGTGGTGGTATTTTAATTTATTTATTTTTTTCATGCAGGAGGGACACTGGCCAAGGGCAACAACTCTCCCCCTCCAACCACCAAAAAATAGAAAGACCCCATTGAGATGCCAGTCCCAGAAAAGGCTCCAAAGCAGCAATCAAAAAGTGAAGGATAAGTGTCTTGAAACCTCCCTCTTGAAGGAATTCAAATCATAGGAAGGTGGAAAGACAGAAGCAGGCAGGGAGTTCCAGAGTTTACCAGAGAAAGGAATGAATGATTGAGAATACTGGTTAACTCTTGCATTAGAGAGGTGAACATAATAGGGATGAGAGAAAGAAGAAAGTCCTTGTGCAGCGAGGCCGCGGGAGGAGGGGAGGCATGCAGTTAGCAAGATTAGAAGAGCAGTTAGCATGAAAACAGCAGTAGATGATAGCAAGAGATCCAACATTGCAGTGATGAGAAACTGGCTGAAGACAGTAAGTTAGAGGAGAGGAGCTGATGAGACAAAAAGCTTTTGATTCCACCCTGTCTAGATGAGCAGTACAAGTGGAACCCCCCACAGACATGTGAAGCATACATGGACAGATATGGCCCCTGTAAAGAGTTAGCAGTTAGGGGGGGAGATGAGAAAAACTGGTGGAGACATCTCAGAACATCTAATTTCATAAGAGCTGTTTTAGCTAGAGATGAGATGTGAAGTTTCCAGTTTAGATTATAAGAAAATGACAGACTGAGGATGTTCAGTGTAGAAAGGGGGACAGTTAAGTGTCACTGATGAAGATGGGATAGGTATCTGGAAGGTTGTGTCAAGTTAACAGATGGAGGAATTGAGTTTTTGATGAACTGAATAATACTAAGTTTGCTCTCCCCCAATCGGAAATTTTAGAGAGATCAGAAGTCAGGTCTTCTGTGGGTTCCCTGCATGAACTCTTTACTTCCTGAAGGTTTAGACTTCTACAAAAAGATGTAGAAGTGCACAGTGGTATCATCAGCGTAGGAGTGGATAAGACAAGAAGTTTGGTTTAGGTCATTGGAGAATAATAAGAAGAGCAGTGGTGGCTCGTGACTGTTACTGATTGGGGGGCTGTCTCACATTCAAATAAAATCTTAAATGCTTTTATTGTTATTGTTTAACATACAATTGATTGATAGATTATAAAGATAGATAGATAATTATTTCATTCTTTAGGTCTTATCCTAACAGTAAATGCTTGACTTCCTTAGTGCTGGCTTAGGCTATTGAAAAGGAAGTCCATTCTCCTGTTCCTGTTTTGTGCAAACAGATCAATAACTTTTTCATTTAAACCTGGCATATTATTCATAGAAATCTTCTCTATTGAAATCATGGCAAGTGCGAGTTCTTTCAATGCAGAAACCATCTTTGCTTCTTGCGCCATTTTGCAAAATACAGCTAGGCCTACATGGGAAAAGAAAAAAAACTATTTTATATGATGTTTCTGTGATTTTACACCATCTATGATAATCAAGATTGAGCACAAGCCATCACTGATTAATAATATTTTAAAATCATCCCTGACAAATTGAAAAACACGATTGAAAATAAGACCGACGCAAGAACACTCACAGTGTGTGAGTGTGGACGCAGTCCACACTCGCCATTCCACCCGGGAAGGCTCCCCCATTTCTCCCCGCTTTCGTATCATTAAATAGTAAATAATTTCCGTACTTCCTCATTGTTTTGCAGTATTTTTTTTTTCATATAAACATGTGAGAATTGGTGTTTTCATGTGAATGATAGTCAAACATAAATAAATTAACATTATTTTCGTGAATCCTAGAAATCCACTGGAGGGGATGCAGTCTCGCAGTCCCTATTGATGAGCCGCCACTGAAGAAGAGAGTGGGTAACAGGACAGAACCCTGAGGAACACCACTGTTAATAGATTTAAGGGAAGAACAGTGACCATCTACCAAAGCAGCAATAGAATGGTCAGAATGGAAACTTGAGATGAAGTTACAGAGAGAAGGATAGAAGCTGTAGGAGGGGATAATTTGGAAATCAAAGCTTTGTGCCAAACTCTATTAAAAGCTTTTGATATGTCCAAGGCAACAACAAAAGTCTCTCCAAAATCTTTAAAAGAGGATGACCAAAACTCAGTAAGGAAAGCCAGAAGATCACCAGGAGAGTGGCCTTGATGGAACCCATACTGGCGATCAGATAGAAGGTTGTCAAGTGAAAGATATTTAAAAATCTTCCTGTTGAGGATTGATTCAAAAACTTTAAATAGGCAGGAAATTAAAGCAATAGGATGGTAGTTTGAGGGATTTGAAGTCACCCTTTTTAGGAACAGGCTGAATGTAGGCAAACTTCCAGCAAGAAGGAAAGGTAGATGTTGACAGACAGAAATGAAAGAGTTTGACTAAGCAAGGTGCAAGCACAGAGGCACAGTTTCGGAGAACAATATGAGGGACCCCATCAGGTCCATAAGCCTTCTGAGGGTTTAGGCCAGCAAGGGCATGGAAAACATCATTGTGAAGAATTTTAATAAGTAGCATGAAGTAGTCAGAGAGTGGAGGAGAGGGAGGAACAAGCCATGAATCATCCAAGGCAGAGTTTTAAGCAAAGGTTTGAGTGAAGAGTTCAGGTTTAGAGATAGATGTGATAGCAGTGGTGCCATCTGGTTGATATAAAGGAGGAAAAGAAGGAGAGGCAAAGTTATTGAAGATGTTTTTGGCTAGGTGCCAGAAGTCACAAGGGGAGTTAGATCTTGAAAGATTTTGACACTTTCTATTAATGAAGTAGTTTTTGGCTAGTTGAAGAACAGACTTAGCATGGTTCCGGGCAGAAATATAATGTGAATGAGATTCTGGTGATGGAAGGCTCAAGTACCTTTTGTAGGCTACCTCTCTATCATGTATAGCACAAGAACAAGCTGTGTTAAACCAAGGTTTGGAAGGTAAAGAGTGAGGAATGTACATCTCCATGCCAGACACTATTACCTCTGTTATGTACTCTGCACACAGAGACAGGTCTCTGACACGGAAGCAGTAGTCATTCCAAGGAAAATCAGCAAAATACCTCCTCAGGTCCCTGTAGCTAGCTGAGACAAAATGCTAGAGGCACTTCTACTTATGGGGATGCTGAGGAGGGATTGGAGTGATAGGACAAGATACAGATATGAGATTGTGATTGGAGGAGCCCAACAGAGAAGAGAGGGTGACAGCATAATCAGAAGGTTTAGAGATTAGGAAAAGGTTAATAATGTTGGGCGTATCTCCAAAACAGTTAGGATTATGAGTAGAATGTTGCACCAATTGCTCTAGGTCCTGGAGGATACCAAAGTTGAAGGTTAGTTCACCAGGATGGTCAGTGAAGGGAGATGAAAAGGAAAGCCAAAGCTGGTGGTGAACATTGAAATCTCCAAGAATGGAGACCTCCACAAAAGGGAAGAGTCAGAATGTGCTCCACTTTGAAAGTAGTCAAAGAATTTCTTATAATCAGAGGAGTTAAGTGAGAGCTATACAGCACAAATACATTTAGTTTGAGAGTGACTCTGTAGTCGTAGCCAGATGGTGGAAAACTTGGAAGATTCAAGAGCATGGGCAAGAGAGCAGGTTAAGTTGTTGCACACATAAATGCAACATCCAGCTTTGGATTGAAAATGAGGATAGAGAAAGTAGGAGAGAACAGAAATGGGGCTAATGTCAGTTACCTTAGACACCTGTGTTTCAGTGAGGAAAAGAAAATGAGGTTTAGTAGAGGAGAGATGGTGTTTTACAGACTGAAAATTAAATCCAAGACTGCGAATGTTGCAGGAGTTAATGAAGAAAAAGTTGAGGGAGGTGTCAAGACACTTATGGTCGATACCAGAAGAGCAGTCTGATCTGGGGACATTTGTGGTCCCCTCCCCCGATGGTGACTCTGAGGCTGGTGTAGGAGTCGCCATGACAATTGAGTGAAGAGTGTGTGTGTAATTAGGTGCTTGTAGTTTTGTATGAAGGAAGAAAGTTGTTTTTAGAGGGCAGGCTGTGACTGCTCCCTTGTGTTGTGAGACACTAAGGGAAACATTCAGTGAGGTCACAGCTGCATTTAATGATAAGTTCACAGCACCCCATCATCCAGTGCTTTAGACCTCACTGGGAGTAATTATCATTTTGGCAGGTGCCTGCTGCCTCCTCCTTGTAACATTCTCTTCTGTTTCTTACTTGGCATACCTCTGGATAACCTCAAAGTGTCCCTCAGCAGTCTTTGCCAGCAGTTTGCCCACAAATGTCTGGCCTGAGGAGGAGAGAGAAGAGGCTCAGGAAAAAAATACAGTACAGATGCAATTTCTCTCAACTTCTGTGCTTTCTTATGGAAGGATAACAGAGAAGGTATGATTTTACTCCATTCATCTATCTACTTATCTATATACCAGGCCACCAATCCCAGACAAAGCACCACTCACTCACACACACATCACTCACACTCTTAGGCCCATTGGTCTCTGGTGGGAAGGAACAGTGTTGTGGACCTCCCTACAGCACCCTAGTAACTGTACTTACAAGACTCTGCTATGGTTATGGTCTTCACAGAAGATAGTAACACAATTCCTCTCATAAATTTTATGAGTCGTGTGGATGGTCTGGCACCAGCGTGGCAGTACATACATGCCCTGGCCTCACCTTAGGCCAACTAAGTACTGACTCATTATCCAGTAATTACTATCCCACTCCCTCCCCTCCCACCACTTAGGGGTAACATGCCACACATCTGAAAAAAAGTCTCCAAAAATCATGCACACACAAAAAAAACAGATACAGTATATGAAAAACAGCAAAACATAAGGAGTACCACAAGGTGTAATCTAAAGCCTGAGTGTAAACAAGCTATGTCTCAAACACACAGCTCAAACTTTGGCAGATTATTGCCAAAGTGCTGGATGATTTTTCAGTGTGCACAGACCAATGTTGCTTTTTGCACACATTTTCATTAAAAAAAAGTTAATTACAGTCCCTTAATTAACTTAGTAATTTCACCTTGAAAGCCTCACCATCAAACATTAAGCCAGAATTTTTGTAAACAAACTGAATGAATGTATCATGATAACAGAAATAATATTGTTTTATTACTTCATGCATGTATGCAAAAAATAAACTTGACTCGATTATTCCTGTCTACCCCACCTTTAAAGTCTTGCCATCCAAGCACTGGGCCAGAGTCCTTGTCAACAAACTGAATGCCTCTTGATAACAGAATTAATATTGTTTTATTACGCTATCCAAAAAAAATTTAACTTGATTTTGTCATCTCCTCACCTTCAATGACTTGCCATCAAACTACAATCCAGAATCTTTGTCAACAAACTGAACAATAACAGAAATTATATTGTTTTATTACTCTAAAAAAAAAAAAAAAAAAAATCATTCCTGTCTGTCTCCTCACTTCCTCACATCATGTTAACAAAGATTATATCATTTTATTACTCTTTATATGCAACATTTAAGTCAATCATGCCTGTCTGTCTCCTCACCTTGAAAGCCAGGCCATTAAGCACCAAGCCAGAGCCCTTGTCAACAAAGTGAACAGTGATGGCGGTGGGCTGTCTGGCCTGCACTATGCTGGGCTGCTGCAGGACCATTGCTGCACTCGTCTGTGTCAAGCTGAGGGGAGGCCAAAAGAAGACCAACTATTACATCACTTATGCACTGAGGGGAGACCAAAAGAAGACCAGTTATTAGATTACTTATGTGCTGAGGAGAGACCAAAAGAAGACCAACTATTAGATCACTTATGTGACTCCAATAGTAATTGTATCTTGGTAAAGCTGAGATCCTTTTCTCTCCTTTTTTGGCACGTCAGACTTGTATTTCCCTCAGTATCCTGTCAGGCTAATCCCTAGAGACACCATTAATGTACCCTGATTAAGTTAAATTTAAAAGAGATAGGAAGGAATTGGTTTTTAAATAGTGGTGGATGAATGGAATGGACTCAGAGAGAGAGAGAGAGAGAGAGAGAGAGAGAGAGAGAGAGAGAGAGAGAGAGAGAGAGAGAGAGAGAGAGAGAGAGAGAGAGAGAGAGAGAGAGAGAGAGAGAGAGAGAGAGAGAGAGAGAGAGAGAGAGAGAGAGAGAGAGAGAGAGAGAGAGAGAGAGAGAGAGAGAGAGAGAGAGAGAGAGAGAGAGAAATTATTGGTGCATCTTTGAGTCCTTTCATGGGAACCCAAAAGGCCTGAAGGTTTACTAAACACACACACACACACACACACACACACACACACACACACACACACACACACACACACACACACACACACACACACGCTAAAAATCCAGCCCTCTACGTCGCTGAGAGCTGCCCTAGTAGAAATACAGAGTCTGAGAGTTCACACTGGCTCTACTTGTTGCTGTCCCATCTCCAAAAGTGTTTTGCAGGAAGCAGTTAAATTGTTATAATGAGCAGTGAAGAGGGGACTTCTTCGGTCCCCACTATCATGTTTACCCCAACGGGGATCGTCCTGAAGGGAAGACAGAGAGACTTCTCAGGATTTGGGAAAGAGAACTGAAGGGTCGGGAAAGCAATGATGAGAAGGAAAATTATCACAGTGGAAACTGAAATGAAGGAAATGAAGGATAGACTTGAGAAGATGGAAAAGATGGTTGAGACTTTGATCACCAAGAAGGGGGGTGTGGAAAGGTGCATACGACGATCTACATAAAAAAACAAACGTTATATGAAAAAAAAGCAATGGAATATGAAGGGAAAGTGGAAGAGTTAAACGTAAAACAAGAAAATTGGAAGAAAGAACAAGAGGAAGAAAAGACTGATTTTAGGGAAATTGTGGAGGAACAAACAAAGGCAAAACAACACAAAGCTAACAGAAAAAGTTGTTCAAGTTATAAAACAGAAAGAAAACTTGGTGAGAGAAACTGAGGATAAGAAAAAAAACTTGTGGTATTCGGTCTGAAGGAAGAGTATACACCTCAGTGGACTGAAAGAGAAAAGAAGGAAAAGATATGTGTGGAAAAATTAGTGGGGACATTACAAGAAGAAAAAGAGCTCACTGGAGAGATCGAAGAAATTAAAAGAGGAGAAACCGGACATCATGGGAATTGTTGAAATTAAATTGGCAAGTGAAGGGATATATCAAATATTGGTGAAGGAAAATATAACCTCTGGATGAGAAATAGAAAAAAATAAACAGGGAGGAGGTGTGATGCTTCTAATTAGGAAGGATTTATTAGTGGAATCTGTCACATATGGGGTGGAGGAGGCAGAAGTATTGAAAATAAACTTAAGACAGAATACTGTAAGATACTGTAACATTGTGGTGACTTATGTTCTCCCCTATTCCAACTCTTGGAGAGAGGATGAATAAAACAAAATGCTTGAGGACACAAGGACACATTTGGCAGAGTTATTTGAGGAAAATGATGATATACTCCTGATGGGGGACTTTAACTGTAAAGAGATATCTAGGGAGAAGGCAGTGAGCCATCATGGGGGGAACAAGCTACTAGACCTGGCTATTGAAAATTTCCTGACACAATGGGTTACAGATGACACAAGATTTAGATGAAATGAAGCACCTTCAAGGCTCAATCTAATTTCCACCAAGAAACAAGAAATAGTAGAAGACCTTAAATACATAAACCCAATAGGAAAAAGTGATCATGTGCTGATTCAGTTCACAGCTACGGATAATAACCTCAGTATAAGAAAAGAGGACCACAGAAGAGAATGGCTAAACTACAGCAAGACTAACTTTGGACAACTTAGGAAGTATTTCAGTGAAGTGAATTGGAACATGGTTATTCAAAAGGAGGACATAGAGGAAAAGTGGACAGCTTTCCTGGACATTTATAATAAGGGAGTAGAGAAATGGGTACCCAAAAGATCAACAGAGAACCTTTTCAAAAAGGATTGGTACAACAGGAGATGTGCAACAGCTAGATTGGAGAGAGAAAAAGCATGGAACAAGTGGAAGAAAAACAGGAGACTGGACCTATGGAACAATTATATAAGGAAGAGGAACGAATTTCTTAAAACTCGCAGAGATGAGCAGAAAAATTTTGAAAAGAATGTTGTGGAGAAATGTAAAGACCAACCAAAATTATTTTATAAATTCATTAATGGAAAATTAAAGAGTAAAGATGAAATAAGCACAGTAGAAGCTGGAGAAGAGATAGTGGATAACCCAGAAGAGGTAGCTGAAGTGTTTAACAGATACTTCCACTCTGTGTCTACTAAGGAAAATGATTTCAGAGATGAGAGGACAGCATTAGAAAAAGGGACCGACCTAAAGGAGATTAAAACATCAGTAGATGAAGTAAAGAATATGTTGGAAGACCTGGATGTAAGGAAAGCAATGGGTCCTGATGGTGTCTCCAGTTGGATTTTAAAAGAGCATAGCTCACAATTAGTCTCAGTGTTGCACAATATAATTAGCACCACCCTGGTAAAAGGTAGAGTACCCATAGATTGGAAATGGGCAGATATTACCCCAATCCACAAGACTGGAAGTAAAGAAGATCCATTAAATTATAGACCTGTATCACTCACAAGTGTGGTGGCAAAGATTTGTGAAAAGATTATCAAGAACAGATGGGTGAAATACCTAGAGGACAACAAGGTGATAACAGAGAAACAGTTTGGTTTCAGAAAAGGGAGATCTTATGTCACAAATTTTATATATTTCTACTCAAGAGTAATAGATATAGTGCCAGAGAGAGATGGATGGGCCAACTGCATATACTTAGATCTGAGAAAAGCATTCAATAAAGTTCCACACAGAAGACTAATATGGAAATTGGAAACAACTGGAGGACTCAGTGGATCACTGTTAAAGTGGATGACTGACTTTTTGACAAACAGAGAAATGAGGACAGTAATTAAAGGCAGCAGGTCGAACTGGAGAACAGTAACGAGTGGCTATTTTGTTCACAGTTTATGTAAACGATGTGACAGAAGGTGTAGAAAGTTACATGAACATTTTCACTCATGATGCTAAGATTATGAGGAAAGTAACAAATGAAGAGGATTGCAATGCTTTAAATCAGGACTTAATTAAGATTAATGAAGGATTAATGAGGTGGAACATGGAGTTTAATGCTAAAAAATGTAGTGTGATGAGGTTTGGAAAAAGTGTGAAAAGACCAGTTGGCAACTATTACTTAGGGAATGAGGAAATCTCTATAAGATCAGAAGAAAAAGACCTAGGAGTAATTATTACTGATAATTTATCATTTTGGAAGCACATAAACAAAAATTATAGGAGAAACATATAAACTGCTGAAAAACATCAAGATAGCATTCTCCTATATTGATGAAGATATGATAAAAAACTAATAACAACGATGATACGTCCGAGATTGGAGTACACAGCATCAGTGTGGTCGAAGTTTGAAAAAGGATACAAGAAAGTTAGAAAGAATCCAGAGCTGCAACTAAAATCCTTGCAAGCTTAAGAGAGTATAGTTATGAGGAAAGGTTGAAGAGGTTGGGCCTGACTACACTAGAAAAAAAGAGGGAAAGAGGTGATTTGATAGCTATATATATAGAATACTGGAAAGAATGGAAAAGTCGGACAGAGAAGACCTCTTGATACCAGATACTAGAGACACAAGAGGACATGGAAGGAGACTGAATAGGAGTGTTTGCAGAAGAGACATCAAGAAACATAGCTTCCCACACAGAAGTATAACAGTGTGGAATGAACTTAAGGATGAGACTGTATGTGCAAAGACAATTCATAAATTTAAAGAAAATCTAGATAAAAGTCGATATGGAGACGGGACGGCACAAGCCTAGTGTGGATCTTGTCCTGTATTTCACAACTAGGTAAATACAACTAGGTAAACACACACACACACACACACACACACACACACACACACACACACACACACACACACACACACACAAGAACTGAATGAATACAGAGATGGGATAAGGAATGTAGCCCAGCCCCTGTTTATCACAAGTAGAAAAACAAAGGTGAGAGAGGCAAGAAATGTACATAAACTGATGGATGAATAAAGGAGGAGACAGAACCAGAGGTGTGTAGCTTAGTCCCTGTATACTACAACTACACACACACCTCTGTATCCAGCACAGTAAAGGACAGCTGCATTTCAAACACTGTGTACTGCACCACACTGCTGGACACACCACTCAGCACCAATGCACTGGATGGCTTGGCATACTCAGTCACTGCCAGGCTTTCCTTGATCTTCTCTGCCACCTCCTTCTCCTGCTGCTTGTAGAACAGCTTGGCATCCAGAATGACAACACTGCCTTCCTCCTCTGTGGCCTTTGGAGGGGCTTCCTTGGGTGGTGGCTCGATGGGGTCACTCACCTGAGGAAGAGAGGTGGGTATTGGAGGAACACACTACCTCTGTTAATGGTTCAGCTGATGACAAAGTGCAGGAGGACATGATTCAAGGCAGTAAAGGGGCAGAGAACAGTGTTATTTTACCAAAAGGAGTTACAGGAGTGAGAGATGACTTAAGGCAGTAAAGAGACAGAGTAGTGTTTGCCTTAAGAGGAAGCATTGGAGGAAGAGACAACATAAGATCACAAAGGAACAAAGAGCAGAGGTTCACTTTACCAAGAGAGAGAGGCACAGTTGCTGCATGATCCATCCTGGAATCTATTGACGGCCTTCTCCAGACTCTGCACCAGCTTCTTGTAGGGAATCACCTCCCCACCAATTGCTCCCTCCTCCTCCTCACCATTCAGGCTTGTAGTGTGAGTGCTGGCCACTTCAGCCTAAGTAAATTTAAGTTGTATTCTTAAACATTTTGTTCTCTTTAGTAATTATTTTCAGATATAATGAATAGTAAGAATCTCATAGGCAACTTTCCCATTCATTTGGCACAGTCCTTGTTAAACTACCACTATCTATCTATCTATATACCAGGCTGGCAATCTCACACAGGATGGCCCACACAAAGCATCACACACTCCTGCACACATCACTCACACTCTTAGCTCCGTTGGCTCCTAGTGTAATGGGACAGTCTTGTGGACCACCCTGCTACATCCCAAGAGCTTAGGCACACCACAGCTGTCCACATACTTCCACAGCAAAGCCTCACAGCATAAACTGGTTTAATCCTGCCCTTTCATGGTGAGATCATTCCCTATCACAAGTGTCATAAAAATTACCTTGAAAACTCAGATAAATTCCATTAGATCTCCAATTAGTTGAAACTCCCAAACATTTGAGAATAAGTCTTGCATGTTGAGCTCCTACTAGTAAGGGAGACCAGGCAGCCCAGACAGCCACACCAAACACAGCCACACCCAACAGCCACAAACAACATGGTCACACATAACACACAGACCAACACTGCCATGCACAACACACAGATCCAACAAAGCCAGACTCAACACAGCCACACTGAACACAGCTGCACCCACCACAGTCAGACTCAACACAGACCAGACCCAACATGCATCCTCACTGTGCCCACCTCCAGCCTTCCCTGCTGTCTCTTGGAGAGCTCCTGCATAACACTGATGACCCTGATGTTGTTTGGGGATACCTCAAACAGGCTGGCCAGATTCAACACCAAGTTCTGCTCATAAAATTCATCTTCCTTCACCATGAGGCCACTGGTGAGGGTGATCATGGGTGTGGTCTTGATGTCAAGGATGTGGCCTTCGCACAGCACCACATGGACCAGCTTAGCACTGCGCTGGAAGAAGCTGGTCCTCATTGCCTGTAGGGGAGGGTCTGGGTGAGCTGGAGAGGTGGCGACAGAGACAGGCATGGCATAATAGTGTTTCCCTTGCCTAAAACTATCAGGGAGAGCTATGACAAAACTGACAGGGAGAGACATGACAAGACTGACAGGGAGGCCTGACAAAACTGACATGGAGAGACATGACAAGACTGAGAGGGAGGCCTGACAAAACTGACATGGAGAGACATGACAAGACTGAGAGGGAGGCATGACAAAACTGACAGGGAGGCACAACAAAACTGACATGGGGACATGACAAAATTGAGAAAGGCATAACAAAACTGACAGTGAGAGGCATGACAAAACTAAACAGATAGGGAGGCATGACAAAACTGACAGGGAGAGGCAAGGCTGAGTGGTTGTTCTGTTACCAGCAGGAAGAGACAAGGCAGAGCAGTTGGTCCTTTGCCCCAAACTGACAGGGCAAAGTACAGAGCTCCAGTGCCTCAAACAACACAAAACAACACACAGCCATTCCTTATATTCCCTACACAACACAACACACAGTCATTCCTTACATTCCAAACACAACACGACACAACACAACACAGCACACAGCCATCCCTTACATTGTCCAACATGGGAAGGAAAGCCTGAGGATGGGTGGGGTTCTCAGGCAACAGCTTGTAGCCGGCTGCAGAGGTGTTGAGGTTGGCTGGGGGAACAAAGACACCATCCACATAGGTGTCATAACGCTGAGGCTTTGGGAAGATGAGCAGGACAACGGCCTCAGAGGATGGACTGTGTGGCAGGTGCAGACGCAGCACCTGAAGATGTGATGTGAGTGGAGGGTCAGTGTGGTGAGGTTAGGTTAGAGATGCAGCTCCTGAAATAATAATTGATTGGGTTAAGTTAGATTAGGTTGGCTTAATGTTGGGTGAGATTGTGCTAGGTTGTGAGGTTAGGCTGGGTTAAATGATGTTAGGTTATGCATCAAAAAGATTGGTGTAAATTGGCTGCTGTTTATCTCCAATTACTATTATTATTATACCACTGAAAATTACTACAACTACTATTACCATAGCTACAATCACTGTCTACTATTACTACTACCACCATTACAACCACTACAACACCATTACAAGCACCACAGCAGTACCTGAAGGGGTGTGCTGGTCATGGCCATCTCATATGTCATCCCTGTTGCCACAACGGAGAAGAAGGTTGAGATTTGCTCCTGATACATGTAGCCAGCACACCAGCCTCTGTCCATCTGTCCATTGAGGAGGTCCACGTACCCACTAGGGCCTGGAGGAGGAGGAGGAGGCGGAGGCATTAGTAACACTCACAAAAAATCCCATGTGGAATTGACAATCTGGTAAATAGATTTATAAGGACAAGATAAAAAAAAAAAGTGGTTTGTGTTGGCAATGAGGGTGATGGGGGAGAGGCGCCGCACCTCAGCGTCTGTGTCCATGCTCTCAATGATCATGAGGCGGTGATGCAGTGAGAGGCACTTCCATGCCTGCCATGATGGAACCACAACACAGGAAGCATCATGGACAATGCCTGTGGGATAAGACAAAAGGAGAGTACGAGGAGTGGTAAGGGATCTCAAACAACAACAGGTCTTTAATTTTTTAACTGCCTGATTTGGGTGCAGTGTGTGTGTGTGTGTGTGTGTGTGTGTGTGTGTGTGTGTGTGTGTGTGTGTGTGTGTGTGTGTGTGTGTGTAAGTGTGTGTTGCAGAGCTGTGTGTATATCTGACACACACACACACACACACACACACACACACACAAACACACAAAGTTTGCAATGTAGGTACAAGCAGAAGAGGTAATTAGTGGGTCTTGGAGGTTGTCTGGAGATGAAGAATATAAAAATGTATGGATAAACAGGGATATGGATGAGATTGAAAGGTTGAAGCAAAAGGAGCTGATAGATGAGGCTAAACAAAAAGATAAGTTTTTCTGAAGAGTAAGAGACATGAGAATAAAGAAATGGTACATCAAACAGTATGTTATACTAATGTAAATGGATTAATGTCAACAAAGATGGAATTAAATGAGTTATTAAACAGAACCTCACCAGATGTTGCTGTATTATGTGAGACAAAATGGAAAAATGAATGGGGAACTCCTGACACTGGTAAATATGATTTATGGGTGAAAAACAGAAGTGACAAGGGAGGAGGGGGGAGTGATCATTCTGAAGTGTGTTGAAGTGGAGAGGGTAATAAAAAGTGAAGACAAGTCTGAAATTCTACAAGTGATGATTAGAAGTGGAAAAGAAAGGATAATGAATTATGTATGAGTGTATGTGCCACCTGTGACCAATGCTTGGCAAAAAGAAGAGCACGAAGAGACGTTGGTAGATGTGTTAAAAGGTCTTGAAAAGATAGTGATGGAAAGTAGTGATATAGTTATTGTTGGTGATTTTAGTTGTAAGGAGATAAAGTGGGAAACACTGACAACTACTAGAAGTGAGACCTCATGGAGTAATAGACTGTTAACCTGAACAGTGGAAAACTTGATGACTCAGTGGGTAGACTGTGATATAAGATTTAGTGGAAGAGATAAACCATCAAGACTTGATTTAGTGTTTACCAAGGACATGGAAATTATTGAAACAATACACTATGATAGCCCTCTAGGTAAAAGTGATCACATGTTGATGGAATTTAATTTGAAAAATGAAAATGTAATTAATCACTGATGAAAATTATAAGGTAAGAAGATTTAAATATAGTAAAGATGATTTTGAAAAATTAAGAAAGTAGTTTGTTGCCATGGGCTGGAAAGACTTTGAAGATGTAGATGTTCCAGAAAATGAGATGAATTTATAAGGAAATATAATTCTGCTGTGGAGAAATTTGTACCTAAAGGAGGAGTGAGATGTAGAAAGGGTAAAGAATGGTTCAATACATAATGCAAAGAAACTACAAATTGTAAATCAAATGCTTGGAATAGATGGAAGAAGAGGAAAACTGAGAGCATATGGGAGGAATATACTGATGCTAGAAACAAGTACATTGAGATAATAAGAATGGAGAAAAGAAACTACAAAAGAGATATAATAGATAAGTGTATAAATGAACCCAAACAGGACATGGTGGATGTTATGTACAATAGTTTCAGATTGTTATTTACTGTGGAAGGGGAGTTTGATGCTGGAAGGGATAAGTTGGTGAGATATATACTGAGTGCAGTCCCAGTCAGTTATGAGGAAATATTAAAGATGATGGAAAAACTTGAAGTAATTAAAGCATCTGATCCAGATGGAGTACCAAACAAGATATTGAAGACCAGTGTCCTTGAATAGTGTTTTTTTTTTTTTTATGTAGGAGGGACACTGGCCAAGGGCAACGAAAATCCAATAAAAAAAAAAAGCCCACCGAGATGCCAGTCCCAGAAAAGTAAAAAAAATTGAAGGATAAGTGTCTTGAAACCTCCCTCTTGAAGGAATTCAATTCATAGGAAGGTGGAAATACAGAAGCAGACAGGGAGTTCCAGAGTTTACCAAAGAAAGGGATCAATAATTGAGTATAATGGTTAACTCTTGCATTAGAGAGGTGGACAGAATAGGGGTGAGAGAAAGAAGAGTCTTGTGCAGCAAGGCTGTGGAAGGAGGGGAAGCATGCAGTTAGCAAGATCAGAAGAGCAGTTAGCATGAAAATAGCGGTAGAAGACAGCTAGAGATGCAACATTGCGGCGATGAGAAAGGCTGAAGACAGTCAGTTAGAGGAGAGGAGTTGATGAGACGAAAACTTTTTTATTCCACCCTGTCTAGAAGAGCGGCATGAGTGGAACCTCCCCAGACATGTGAAGCATACTCCATACATGGACGGATAAGGCCCTTGTACAGAGTTAGCAGCTGGGGGATGAGAAAACTGGCAGAGACATCTCAGAACACCTAACTTCATAGAAGCTGTTTTAGCTAGAGATGAGATGTGAAGTTTCCAGTTCAGATTATAAGTAAAGGACAGACCGAGGATGTTCAGTGTAGAAGAGGGGGACAGATGAGTGTCACTAAAGAAGAGGAGATAGCTGTCTGGAAGGTAGTGTTGAGTTGATAGATGGAGGAATTGAGTTTTTGAGGCATTGAACAATACCAAGTTTGCTCTGCCCCAATCAGAAATTTTAGAAAGATCACAAGTCAGGCATTCTGTGGCTTCCCTGATTGAAATGTTTACCTCCTGAAGGGTTGGACGTCTATAAAAAGACATGGAAAAGTGCAGGATGGTATCATCAGCGTAGGAGTGGACAGGGTAGGAAATTTGGTTTGCAAGGTCATTGATGAATAACAAGAAGAGAGTGGGTGACAGGACAGAACCCTGAGGAACACCACTGTTAATAGATTTAGGAGAAGAACAGTGACCGTCTACCACAGCAGCAATAGAACGGTCAGAAAGGAAACTTGAGAGAAAGATAGAAGCCATAGGGGGGTAATTTGGAAATCAAGACTTTGTGCCAGACTCTATCAGGAGCTTTTGATATGTCCAAGGCAACAGCAAAAGTTTCACCAAAATCTCTAAAAGAGGATGACCAAGACTCAGTAAGGAAAGCCAGAGGATCACCAGTAGAGCGGCTTTGACGGAACCCATACTGGCAATCAGATAGAAGTTTGTGAAGTGACAGATGTTTAAGTATCTTCCTGTTGAGGATAGATTAAAAAACTTTAGATAGGCAGGAAATTAAAGCAATAGGACAGTAGTTTGAGGGAGAACGGTCACCCTTTTTAGGAACAGGCTGAATGTAGGCAAACTTTCAGCAAGAAGGAAAGGTAGATGTTGACAGACAGTGCTGAAAGAGTTTGACTGGGCAAGGTGCAAGCACGGAGGCACAGTTTCAGAGAACAATAGGAGGGATCCCATCAGGTCCATAAGCCTTTCGAGGGTTTAGGCCAGCAAGGGCATGGAAAACATCATTGCGAAGAATTTTAATAGGTAGCATGAAGTAGTTAGAGGGTGGAGGAGAGGGAGGAACAAGCCCAGAATCGTTCAAGGTAGAGTTTTTAGCAAAGGTTTGAGCAAAGAGTTCAGCTTTAGAAATAGATGTGATGGTAGTGGTGCTATCTGGTTGAAATAAAGGAGGGAAAGAAGAAGAAGAAGCAAAGTTATTGAAGATATTTTTGGCTAGATGCCAGGAGATATTTTTGGCTAGATGTCAGAGAGTCATGAGGGTAGTTTGATCTTGAAAGATTTTGACACTTTCTATTAATGAAGGAGTTTTTGACTAGATGGAGAACAGACTTGGCATGGTTCCAGACAGAAATATAAAGTGCATGAGATTCTGGTGATGGAAGGCCTAAGTACCTTTTGTGGGCCACCTCTCTATCATGTATAGCACGAGAACAAGCTGTGTTCAACCAAGGTTTGGAAGGTTTAGTCCGAGAAAAAGAGAGAGGAATGTACGCCTCCATGCCAGACACTATCACCTCTGTTATGCATTCAGCACACAAAGACGGGTCTCTGACACAGAAGCAGTAGTCATTCCAAGGAGAATCAGCAAAATACCTCCTCAGGTCCCCCCAACTAGCAGAGGCAAAATGCCAGAGGCACCTTTGCTTAGGGGGATCCTAAGGAGGGATTGGAGTGATAGGACAAGATACAGATATGAGACTGTGATCGGAGGAGCTCAATGGAATAGAGAGGGCGACAGCATAAATAGAAGGATTAGAGGTCAGGAAGAAGTCAAGAATGTTGGGCATATCTCCAAGATGGTCAGAAATACAAGTAGGGTGTTGCACCAATTGCTCTAGGTCGTGGAGGATAGCAAAGTTGAAGGCTAGTTCACCAGGATGGTCAGTGAAGGGAGAGGAAAGCCAAAGCTGATGGTGAACACTGAAGTCTCCAAGAATGGAGATCTCTGCAAAAAGGGAAGAGTGTCAGAATGTGCTCCACTTTGGAAATTAAGTAGTCAAAGAATTTCTTATAGTCAGAGGAGTTAGGTGAGAAATGTACAGCACAGATAAATTTAGTTTGAGAGTGACTCTGTAGTCGTAGCCAGATAGTGGAAAACTCGGAAGATTCAAGAGCATGGACATGAGAGCAGGTTAAATTGTTGTGCACATAAATGCAACATCCAGCTTTGGATTGAAAATGAGGATAGAGAAAGTAGGAGGGAACAGAAAAAGAGCTACTGTCAGTTGCCTCAGGCACCTGAATTTCAGTGAGGAAAAGAAGATGAGGTTTAGAAGAGGAGAGGTGGTGTTCTACAGATTGAAAATTAGATCTTAGATCACAAATGTTGCAGAAGTAAATGAAGAAAAAATTGAGGGGGTGTCAAGATACTTAGGGTCGTCATCAGCAGAGCAGTCCAACCAGGGGACATTTGTGGTCCCCTCCCCAGATGAAGACTCCAAAGCTGGTGTAGGAGTTGCCATGAATTTTGAAATTTTGAGTGAAGGTTGTGTGTGTTATTAGGTGCTTGTAGTTTTGTGTGGAGGAAGAGAGTTGTCTTTATAGGGCAGGCTGTGACTGCCCCCTTGTGTTGTGAGACACAAAAGGAAAAGTTCAGTGAGATCACAGCTAGGTTTAATGATAAGTTCACAGTACCCCCTGATCCAGTGCTTTAGACCTCACTGGGAGTAATTATTGTTTTAGCAGGTGTCTACTGCCTCCTCCTGAAGGAAAATTATGTGAAAGAACAATAAAGGAAAGATGGATGGAACACCTGGAAAAAGATGAAGTTTTAGTAAATTGTCAATTTGGATTTAAAAGGGGAAGATCATGCTCCATAAACTTACTGTCCTTTCATTCAAGGATAGTTAATATTGTGCAGGAGAGAGACGGATGGGCGGATGGTGTCTACTTAGACTTGAAGAAAGCAAAGTACATCCCAAAGATTGCTAAGGAAGATTAAAAAATTATGGAAAATTTGGAGGAAGACAGCTGGAGTGAATGGAGGATTATCTGGATGACAGAGAGATGAGAACTGTAATACAAGACCAGAATTCATCTTGGCTAAAAGTAACTAGTGGTGTCCCACAGGGGTCAGATTTAGGACCGATAAAGTTTGTAATATATGTGAACGACATAAATGAAGAAACAGATAGTTATATGAACTTATTTGCAGATGATGCTAAACTGATGAGAAGGATAGATAATGTAAATGACTGTATGGTACTGCAAGATGATTTAAATAAGATAAATAGATGGAGTAAATCTTGGCAAATGGAATTCCATTTGAGTAAATGCAAAGTAATGGAGTTTGGTAAGAGTAAGAAAAGAATACAATATTATTATGATATGGATGGTGTGAAGTTAAAGAAGTCAAAAGAGGAAGTAGATTTGGGAGTAACAGTTACTGAAAATTTGACACATTGATAAAATTACTGGAGACAGTGAAATTGTTAAAAAGAATAAGAATGGCACTCATATTTGGAAGAAGAAATGATAAAAAGTTGTTGATTTCCATGATAAGACTAAGATTGGAATATGCAGCAGTGGTGTGGTCTCATCATACAAAGAGGAATATTATAAAATTAGAAAAAGCAAAAAGAGCAGTCACTAAGATGGTTTCAGAGTTGAGTAAATTGACCTATGAAGAGAGATTAAGAATGTTGGAAATTCCTACCCTTGAAAATAGGAGAGAGAGAGAGATTTAATAAACATCTATAGAATGATAAATGGTATGGAAAATGTGAAGAAAGAAGGTTTTTATAAATTTAGACACACAGAGTACAAGGAGTCACAGCAAGAAGTTGAAGAAAGTTAACTGTAGAAGAGACATTAAGAAGTATAGTTTTCCTCACTGAAATGAGAACAAATGGAATGAACTCAGTGAAGACGTTGTCAATGCCGAAACTGTCAGTGCTTTTAAAACCAAACTGATAGATATAGAGACGCTGTACTATGAGATTACTCCCCTCCCGTACACCACAACTAGATACACACAACTAGGTAAATACACACACACACACACACACACACACACACACACACACATGGAAGAGAGAGAGAGAGAGAGAGAGAGAGAGAGAGAGAGAGAGAGAGAGAGAGAGAGAGAGAGAGAGAGAGAGAGAGAGAGAGAGAGAGAGAGAGAGAGAGAGAGAGAGAGAGAGAGAGAGAGAGAGAGAGAGAGAGAGAGAGAGAGAGAGAGAGAGTGTGGGCTCGCTCACTCTGAGTTGCCAAACATCATTTCAAGACATATGGGTGCAAAATACAGGCTGCCAAGATTAAAAAGAGCCTTCATATCATATGATGTAAGTCACAGTTACATGCTGTTCATCATATGATAAATGTTGCAGTTTATGGGTTAAGGACATTAACCTAACATAACCAGACCTAAACCTTAATAGAAAAAATAAAGAGTCCAAGGTGTGGTTTGCAGACCTCCTCTTCCTCATCCTCAAAGGGTACTGGTGCCATCGATTGTTCAGCACTCAACTAATTTTGGCAAAACACTGTGCAATCTTAAGAATTGTATGCCTTGCTTATGGAACTGCATGATAAAATCCAAGTATTTAAATTTGTGTGCACTACACTCAGTTGCCATTGTGACACTGAGTACCCTTGTGGATAACTAGCTGACTGCTGTGGCTGCAACATATACACATGGTGACTGGCTGAAAATAAATGATGCATTGCCTGGAAGTAAGTGACATTTAACGACATTCTAATGTCATTAAAAGTACAGTTCTCATTTGCTGAACAAAAGAGATGCAAGAGAGCATGCATCATTACATACTGGAAACAAACATACGAACACATGCATCACACTATATCTCTCCAAGTAAACCCTGTCAGCATGGACTTACAATTTGTGACGCAGTGTACGATGGATCACGTCACTAATGTAACCGTGAGTGACCCTAAAACAACCCTCACACCCATATTGTACAGAATGTATTCATCACCAATATCCACATAATTTAGCTGCTTCATGAGGAGCTGCTATAGCTAAGATTATTTAATGTCATTATCTCCTTTTGAAAAAGCATAATATTTTGAGCAGTAAAAAAATTTATCTCAGTCTGAAAAATTATCATGATCAACATGTTTACCAAGAAGTGGCCCCAAAAAACAGGTATACACTGTCACTCTATTGCAGTGTCTTGCATTGGCTAATGATCATAGGGGCCTTCCTGGGGAGGGAGTGGGAAGATGGCTAATGTGGGAAAGGAAGGGGTAAAAGAGAGGGCTGAGGCTCACCTGCGCTGATGTTGCTTGGTCAACTTCACATAAGGGTCATTTAGCTGTCTCGTCAACCAGTCCTGTGAGCTTTTACTTTTTCCTCTCAGATTTTTAGGCACAGTCTTGTAAGCAGCACATGATTTACAAGAGTAACAGCTGCCCTGTACAGTGGCAGTGTGTCTTGAAGCCATCACTCCCACTACCCTGTTGTGTTCTTGTTCTTGTTGGGGATTTGAGGGGCTGTGCAGGCTGTGGTGCCACAACCTCTAGAGGCCTGGAGGTGCTGGCAGCAGGCAAGTTATCCAGTTATATTCTAGTGAGCTGCTGGAGGAAGACCCTGGTATGGTTAAGTGTCTTGAAAGCCAAGCTGGGGTCTTGGAAACCACCCAAGAGGTCTGCTAGTGATGGCCTGTGGATGTGGAGTAATAACACTGAGTGGAGAAGAGCAGTGTGGTGGGAGAGGTGGTGAGAAGGACTGGGTGGGAACTGGCTCCAGAATGCATGTTGCAAATGTTTAAAATATGTATGCAATCATTAACATTATTTTGGAAGTCTTGCAAATGATATTTACGAATGAACAAAATATTGTTTTTGATGACATAAAACGCACCTTTTTTCTCCCCCAAAAAAGTCTCAGAAAATGAGCCTGCATCTTATAAGACCAAGGTTCAGCTTTGGGACAGTGGCCAGTGGTAAGTCTGTGGCAACAGTGGCCCTTAGATTAAATCCCAAACATCTTCACATACATAAACAAAGTGATGATCAATTCTATACCACAAAAACAACTCTTTTTTACAAGATAACAATGCATAACAGGTCATACTTACTAGTAATTCACATAAAATAACACCAGTCAAGAAGATATTAGGTGATGACTCTTACATTTCATGTACCAAAACAAACTTGCAGTTGGTTGCAAACCAAACCTGGTGACAGCTGCAGGATTCACTGCGTTTCTTAGTATGATGCCATTATTCCTTGAGGTAAGACACACCTCCATACAACTGGAATTGTACCTATCTTTTAAGATTCTTACCTTTCATACATGTTCAACAAAACTTGAAGCTAATGAGGAACTATTGCATTCTTAAAAAATAGCTTACCACCTAACAAAATAAAAGATTTTATAAGTGAAGAGAGTATCATGAAGTAGGGCGACTCATGGTGATGGTTTGTACTGAATATTTCAAATAAAAATACATTGTAGAGAATAAGGTGAATCTGTTTTCACACATCCTTATGCTTTGAAAATGTACTAAAATATACAACTAGGATCATGTGTAGAATGATGATAAAAAAATGTGATGTACAAACTTTATTACAATCTGGCCTCTGACAATGTCACTGTCTACGCCACATTTGTTTACATCTCACAGCAGGATTAGTCTAAGTACTAGTGTTGGTAGGTCCTAGCAAATATTAAGGTTTTTTAAATGTAAAATATTGAGATCTAATAAGGATCTGAATACATATAAGAGGGCTTCAAATGTCAGGTGAAACCCTTCATTTCATATTCAGAGCTTAAACCTGTTTACTTAACTTTTTTTTTTTTTTTTATGCCTACCCAAACTGAGGTGCGTCTTATTGAGTCCATGTGTCTTATAAGCCATTAATTATGGTATAATGAAATACGAATAAGAGTCTGCATCCAGCATTTGAAGAAACTGCATAAACAATATAAAAATATTTCATTCATGCTGGCTAATATTAGGCACTGATTTAGTGTTGTCATAAGCTCAATAGTTTTTTGCACTCCGATTGGTATATATATATATATATATATATATATATATATATATATATATATATATATATATATATATATATATATATATATATATATTTATGCAAGCCCAGTGACACATCATGAAGAGTTAAGACCGCTAAACAGAGAGGGAAACCTGTGACCATAGTCCTCATGAGTAAATAAAAAAAACTTATGTCCGTAGATATGCAAAATAACTTATTTGCTGATTGTACTACATGTAGCCCTTCATCTCTCAAATTATAATGCAATATTTTTCAGGCACCAAAGATTTTTCAAGGGGAGTGCATTAATGATGCATATATCGAGTTTGTCTAAATCTGAAATGTTTGAGGTGCATTTATCACATTTAAACCTAGTCAATTTCACATAAAGCAATGGCAATCAAGTGGAATAGAGAAGCTCCAGTGGGGAATTATATGAAACAGACATTTTCTGATGTTGCTGTATCATATGCTTAATTGCCATACTTTTAAACCTTCTGCCAATGCTAGTGATCACCTGGCCAAACAGCACCAGACAATCAAGATAGTGGGGAAGTCCTTACTTTCAAAAATCCAAAGTTCACCAAGGTTGTCAATCAGCGGGGTGGGCAAGCATGAGTGGTCACCAATGCTTACATCTCATATTCCTGCCCAACTCAGCACATCACTGACAGAAAAAAATGTATGAGAAACACGAATTTGTTTACATCTGCTGCAGTCACCATGGCAACCAGCAAAGAAGTGACAGTTTGTTGGGCTACTCCTTTATCATTTTTTGATAAGGAAATCCTCATTAACATGGTAAAAGAGCATATTAATGTAATAAATAACAAGAACACAAAGTTTTATACAGTAAACAAGAAGGCAATGGAGTGGCTAAGAAGTTTTGTGATGAGTGGGCATCACAAGACTCACCAGTACGTGAGGAAAATGTGAAAAAAACATCAGAAATGGATGTGAAACATTGTTTGACATTGTTTATGATGTTATATAATGCATGGCAATATGAACTGGGTGACATTGATGTCTGTGTGTGTGTGTGTGTGTGTGTGTGTGTGTGTGTGTGTGTGTGTGTGTGTATTTACCTAGTTGTATTGTACAGGGCACGAGCCAAAGTTCATTTTGTCCTGTCTCCATAACCATGCTTATTCAGTTTCTCTTTAAACATGTGTACACCGTTTGCCAAAACCACTTCTTTCTTCAAATCATTCCAGATTTCAAGAGTTCGATACGGGAAACTATTTCTTGATGTAGCTCAAACATCCACTCTTTATTTTATTCTCAAACAGATGAGAAACACTGTTTATGAAGTTATATAATGTATGACGTGAATAGGGTGATGTTGGTATCTGTGTGTGTGTGTGTGTGTGTGTGTGTGTGTGTGTGTGTGTGTGTGTGTGTGTGTGTGTGTGTGTGTGTGTGTGTGTGTGCGTGTGCATTGTACAGGGCACGAGCCAAAGTTTATTTTGTCCTGTCTCCATAACCATATTTATCCAGTTTCTCTTTAAACATGTGTACACTGTTTGCCACAACCACCTCTTCCTTCAAATCATTCCAGATTTCAATAGTTTGATACAGGAAGCTGCATTTCTTGGTGCCGCTCAAACATCCACTCTTCTTTATTTTCTTCCCATGTCCCCTCGCCCATCTCTCTCCCTCCTCCATCTGTGATAGCAAGTCAATTCTGTCTATTCTTCCTATATTGTTTACTAATTTGTACATTGTTATCAGGTCTCCTCTTACTCTTCTCTCTTGTAGCGTTGGTAATCACATCTCTTCAAGTCTTTCTTCATAGCTTAAGTCTTTCAGTTCTGGTACCATCTTTGTTGCTATCCTCTGTATTCTTTCCAGTTTCTGTATATCTTTTTTTCCTATTTGGAGCCCAAACTAACGCTGCGTGCTCCAATTTAGGTTATATCATTCTTGTTATAATTTTCTTCATTATTTCACTATCTAAATAGTTAAATGCCACCCTAATGTCTGTTAAAAAGCTGTATGTAGAGCCAAACATTATGTTTATGTGCCTTCTTTTTCTTCATGAATTTTTTGTTATTATTTCTCTTCCCATTTTGTAATTCAATGAAGATATCTTTTTACTTTTTCCTATTTCCAACACATGGCATTTTCTGGCATTGAATTCTAGTTTCCATCTTTGGCTCTATATATGTATCTTGTCAATATCCTTTTGTAACTCCTTGCAGTCATTTTCATCCTTTACTATTTTCATTATTTTTGCATCATCAGCAAAAAGGTTTATATAACTATTTAGATCCTCTGTCATATCATTTACATATATTTGAAACATAATAGGTGCCAACACAGATCCTTGTGGTACCTCACTTGTCACTTTGCGCCAACTTGAATTAGTGTCTCTGATTACTGTTCTCAATTCCTTCCCTTGTCAATAATCTTCTGTCTATCTCAACATTGTTCCCTTTAGCCCTCCTTCATTCTCTGACTTCCACATAAGACTTTTGTGTGGAACTTTATCAAATGCTTTTTTAGAGATCCAGGTGTACTGCACAAACCCATCCATCCCTCTCTTGCACTCCATCTATTACTCTTGTATGGAAGCTCAGTAGATTTGTGACACAGGATATCCCTTTCCTGAATCCAAATTGCTTTTCTGTAATTATCTTTTCATCTTCTAAATACTGCACCCATCTGTCTTTAATTACTATTTCACAAAGCTTGCTTACAATACTTGTTAGTGACACTAGTCTGTAATTCAATGGTTCCATTTAACTTCCCTGTTTGTATATTGGGACTTTGTTAGCTCTTTTCCATTCCCTTGGTACTTTTCCTTCTCTCAACAAGCTGTTAATTATATCCCATATGGGTTTTTCCATTTGTTCTCTGCATTCTTTTAATATCCATCCATTTACTTGATCTGGTCCCACAGCTTTTCTAACATCCAGCTCTTCAGCAGTTTCTTGATTTGTTGTCTCTTTACTTGTATTTCCTGTATTCCCTCATTCTGTGATACCACTTTCAGTGCCACAAAATCAGTTTCCTTTGTAAATGTGGACTGAAAACTCTCATTCATTAGTTCACTCATCTCCTCAGTAGTTTCATAAATTCTTCCTTCTCTTCTTAACTTGTTTATGTCATCCCTATGTTTCATTTTCCTGTTTATGTATCTGTAGAAGAGTTTGGGCTCTTCCTTGCATTTTCTTATTATCTCACTTTCAAAATTTCTTTCTTCTTCTTTTCTTATTATACCATATTCATTCCTTGCCTTTCTGTATTCTTCCCTAGTATTTGTGTTCAGTTGTCTCATCATTTCCTCCAAGCCCTGTCCTTTTTCCTTTTTGCTTCTACTCACCTGCCATTATACCATTCATGCTTCCAAATTTACACTTTATAACTTGGCACAAACTGTTGCACCCCCTCTCTATACTTACTCAAAAATATCTCATTTTTCTTGCACTACTTTACCTTTAAATAGTTCTTCCCAGTTAATTTCTCCATAAAATTTATTAAGTTCTGCAAAGTTTACCTTAGAATAGTTCTGTCTCCCATTTCAAAATTGTTAATTCCTGTGCAACACTTTTTCCTCCTGTGGCATTATTTCTATTGTCACATGATCACTTCTTCCCAGTGGACTCAGACAATGTATACTTGGTCTACTTTCTGGGATTTTTTGTAAACACTAAGTCCAACTGTGATGGTTCTTCTTCTTTGTATCTTGTAAGTTCGTTCACCCACTGTCTCATTGTATTCACCATCATGGTAAGCATGGTATGCTGGTGATATCACCATGCACTTTTTCACGTCTTTTCGTAGACGTCCAACCCTTCAGGAAGAAAACAGTTCATGCAGGGAAGCCACACAACGCCTGACTTCTGATCTCTCAAAAATTTCTGATCGGAGTAAAGCAAACTTGGTATTGTTCAATGCCTCAAAAACTCAATTCCTCCATCTATCAACTCAACACAACCTTCCAGACAACTATCCCCTCTTCTTCAATGACACTCAACTGTCCCCCTCTTCTACACTGAACATCTTTACTTATATTCTGAACTGGAAACTTCACATCTCATCTCTAGCTAAAACATCTTCTATGAAGTTAGGTGTTCTGAGACATCTCCGTTATTTTTTCTCACCCTTCCAGCTACTAACTCTGTACAGGAGCCTTATCTGTCTATGTATGGAGTATGATTCACATGTCTGGGGGATTCCACTCATACCAGTCTTCTAGACAGGATGGAATCAAAAGCTTTTCATCTCATCAACTCTCTTCTGTCTTCAGCCTCTTTCTCATTGCTGCAATGTTGCATCTCTAGCTGTCTTCTACCACTATTTTCATGCTAATTGCTCTTCTGATCTTGCTAACTGCACGTCTCCCCTCCTCCCATGGCCTCACTGCACAAGACTTGTTTCTCTCACCCCTGTTCTGTCCACCTCTCTAATGCAAGAGTTAACCAGTATTCACAGGAGGAGGCAGTAGACACCTGCCGAAACGATAATTACTCCCAGTGAGGTCTAAAGCACTGTTCAGGGGGTGCTGTGAACTTATCATTAAACCCAGCTGTGACCTCACTGAACGTTTCCCTTTGTGTCTCACAACACAAGGGGGTAGTCACAGCCTGCCCTCTAAAGACAACTCTCTTCCTCCACACAAAACTACAAGCACCTAATAACACACACACCCTTCACTCCAAAAATTTTAAAATCATGGCGACTCCTACACCAGCCTCGGAGTCCCCATCTGGGGAGGGGACCATAAATGTCCCCAGGTCGGACTGCCTTTCCGTCGACGACCCTAAGTGTCTTGACACCCCCCCCCCCTCAACTTTTTCTTCATTAACTTCTGCAACATTCGCAGTCTAAGTTCTAATTTTCAATCTGTAGAACACCACCTCTCCTCTTCTAAACCTCATCTTCTTTTCCTCACTGAAACTCAGGTGTCTGAGGCAACTGACAGTAGCCCCTTTTCTGTTCCTTCCTACTTTCTCTATCCTCATTTTCGATCCAAAGCTGGATGCTGCGTTTACGTGCGCAATGACTTAACCTGCTCTCGTGCCCACGCTCTTGAATCTTCCGAGTTTTCCACCATCTGGCTACGACTACAGAGTCATTCTCATACTAAATTTATCTGTGCTGTATACCTCTCTCCTAACTCCTCTGACTATAAGAAATTCTTTGACTACTTAACTTCCAAAATGGAGCACATTCTGACCCTCTTCCCTTTTGCAGAGATCTCCATTCTTGGAGACTTCAATGTTCACCACCAGCTTTGGCTTTCCTCTCCCTTCACT
The DNA here is from genome assembly GCF_035594125.1 of Scylla paramamosain. Lineage (NCBI taxonomy): Eukaryota > Metazoa > Arthropoda > Malacostraca > Decapoda > Portunidae > Scylla > Scylla paramamosain. The sequence goes on from NW_026973756.1 coordinate 304,672, forward strand.
GACCATCCTGGTGAACTAGCCTACAACTTTGCTATCCTCCATGACCTAGAGCAATTGGTGCAACACCCTACTCGTATTCCTGACCGTCTTGGAGATACGCCCAACATTCTTGACCTCTTCCTGACCTCTAATCCTTCTGCTTATGCTGTCACCCTTTCTTCTCCGTTGGGCTCCTCCGATCACAATCTCATATCTTTATCTTGTCCTATCACTCCAATCCCTCCTCAGGATCCCCCTAAGCGAAGGTGCCTCTGGCGTTTTGCCTCTGCTAGTTGGGGGGACCTGAGGAGGTATTTTGCTGATTTTCCTTGGAATGACTACTGCTTTCGTGTCAGAGACCCGTCTTTGTGTGCTGAGCGCATAACAGAGGTGATAGTGTCTGGCATGGAGACGTACATTCCTCACTCTTTTTCTCGTCCTAAACCTTCTAAACCTTGGTTTAACACAGCTTGTTCTCGTGCTATACATGATAGAGAGGTGGCCCACAAAAGGTACTTAAGCCTTCCTTCACCAGAATCTCATGCACTTTATATTTCTGCCCGGAACCATGCCAAGTCTGTTCTCCAACTAGCCAAAAACTCCTTCATTAACAGAAAATGTCAAAACCTTTCAAGATCTAACTCCCCTCGTGATTTCTGGCATCAAGCCAAAAATATCTCCAATAACTTTGCTTCTTCTTCTTTCCCTCCTCTACTTCAACCAGATGGCACCACTGCTATCACATCTATTTCTAAAGCTGAACTCTTTGCTCAAACCTTTGCTAAAAACTCTACCTTGGACGATTCTGGGCTTGTTCCTCCCTCTCCTCCACCCTCTGACTACTTCATGCCACGTATTAAAATTCTTCGTAATGATGTCTTCCATGCCCTCGCTGGCCTAAACCCTCGGAAGGCTTATGGACCTGATGGGGTCCCTCCTATTTTTCTCCGAAACTGTGCCTCCGTGCTTGCACCTTGCCTAGTCAAACTCTTTCAGCTCTGTCTGTCAACATCTACCTTTCCTTCTTGCTGGAAGTTTGCCTACATTCAACCTGTTCCTAAAAAGGGTGACCGCTCTAATCCCTCAAACTACCGTCCTATTGCTTTAATTTCCTGCTTATCTAAAGTTTTTGAATCTATCCTCAACAGGAAGATTCTTAAACATCTATCACTTCACAACCTTCTATCTGATCGCCAGTATGGGTTCCGTCAAGGCCGCTCTACTGGTGATCTTCTGGCTTTCCTTACTGAGTCTTGGTCATCCTCTTTTAGAGACTTTGGTGAAACTTTTGCTGTTGCCTTGGACATATCAAAAGCTTTTGATAGAGTCTGGCACAAAGCTTTGATTTCCAAACTACCCTCCTACGGTTTCTATCCTTCTCTCTGTAACTTCATCTCAAGTTTCCTTTCTGACCGTTCTATTGCTGCTGTGGTAGACGGTCACTGTTCTTCTCCTAAATCTATTAACAGTGGTGTTCCTCAGGGTTCTGTCCTGTCACCCACTCTCTTCTTATTATTCATTAATGATCTTCTAAATCAAACTTCTAGTCCTATCCACTCCTATGCTGATGATACCACCCTGCACTTTTCCACGTCTTTTCATAGACGTCCTACCCTTCAGGAGGTAAACATATCACGCAGGGAAGAGACAGAACGCCTGACTTCTGATCTTTCTAAAATTTCTGATTGGGGCAGGGCAAACTTGGTATTGTTCAATGCCTCAAAAACTCAATTCCTCCATCTATCAACTCGACACAATCTTCCAGACAACTATCCCCTCTTCTTCAATGACACTCAACTGTCCCCCTCTTCTACACTGAACATCCTCGGTCTGTCCTTTACTTATAATCTGAACTGGAAACTTCACATCTCATCTCTAGCTAAAACAGCTTCTATGAAGTTAGGTGTTCTGAGACGTCTCCGCCAGTTTTTCTCACCCCCCCAGCTGCTAACTCTGTACAAGGGCCTTATCCGTCCATGTATGGAGTATGCTTCACATGTCTGGGGGGGTTCCACTCATACTGCTCTTCTAGACAGGGTGGAATCAAAAGCTTTTCGTCTCATCAACTCCTCTCCTCTAACTGACTGTCTTCAGCCTCTCTCTCACCGCCGCAATGTTGCATATCTAGCTGTCTTCTACCGCTATTTTCATGCCAACTGCTCTTCTGATCTTGCTAACTGCAAGCCTCCCCTCCTTCCGCGGCCTCGCTGCACAAGACTTTCTTCTTTCTCTCACCCCTATTCTGTCCACCTCTCTAACGCAAGAGTTAACCAGTATTCTCAATCATTCATCCCTTTCTCTGGTAAACTCTGGAACTCCTTGCCTGCTTCTGTATTTCCACATTCCTATGACTTGAATTCCTTCAAGAGGGAGGTTTCAAGACACTTATCCACCAATTTTTGACCACTGCTTTGACCCTTTTAAGGGACTGGCATTTCAGTGGGCATTTTTTTTATTAGATTTTTGTTGCCCTTGGCCAGTATCCTTCCTACATAAAAAAAAAAAAAAAAAAAATTTCTCAGTCAGTCACTCATCCCTTTCTCTGGTAAACTCTGGAACTCCCTGCCTGCTACTGTATTTCCACCTTCCTATGATTTGAACTCTTTCAAGAGGGAGGTTTCAAAACACATATCCTTCAATTCTTGACTACTACTTCTGACCCAATCCAGGTCTGGTATCACAGTGAGCTTTTTTTTTATTGGATTTTTGTTTCCCTTTGCCAGTGTCCCTCCTACATAAAAAAAATAAATAAGTAAATATATATGAAAAATAAGTTCACTCCATGACCCAACATTTTCTTTCACTTCCATCTTCTGCCAGTTCATTCCTTTAGTGTTGAAGCTGCCTACTAAAAGCACTTTGTTACTTTTCCTTAATCTTTCCTGTGCTATTTCTTGTTTTTAGTTGTATAGTTTTATATCCATCAGTCTCCCATGCATTAGTTTTTGGTGGTATGTACATCACAGTAACTTTCCTTTTTTTCATTTCATTTGATCTTAATCACAACACTCAAAGTTTCTGCCATTCCATCGACATATTCCACTTCCTCAACAACAATATCCTCTTTTACCAATATCATTGTTCCTCTTCCTCCCTTTCCTTTTCTGTCTCTCCTCCATGCACTACAACCTTCCTTTGCAAATTCCAACTTTATTTCCTCTTAGTATAATTTCCATTAAATAAACCACATCTGGTTTATTGTTCTTTAGATAGCCTTTAAGTTCCATTTGGCTCAACACCAAACCATCTACATTAGTATACATAATCTTTAAACTTCTGCTTGGTGTGGTATCTTTGTGGCACCATTTCCTCACTTTCATGTCCACAACTTTCCAAGCAAATCTCCTCGCTTGTTCTTGTGTTCTCTCCTCATTTTTTGACTGGGCCTCTACTCTACTACTTTCCTCTACTTTACTCTTTCAGTTTACTTCTCTCTCCTTTATTCATATTTATTCATTCCTTCTACTTTTGCCAATTTTCTTGTTCTTTGCAAGACATATTTCACTGCTGTTTGTGCCATGAATCTTATTTTCATTGGTCTTGTTCCATTTTCATTGTATTTTCCAATCCTGTAAACCTCTTCAATTTGTTCAACTATCTCCTCTCCTTCCTCCGCTACTTCTGCTATAATTTCCTTAGTCTTTTTTGCCTCTTCTTTCTCTCTAGCTATTTTCATTAGTAAGTTCTTCTCCTTGATCCCAAATACCACCACAAACATCTTTCTCTGTACAATGTCTCTCACAAGATTACTTTTTTCCTTTATTATTTTAATCAATTGCTTTTCCATGTCCTTATTGTGTTCCTGTTGCTGTTGCCTTATGATCTTATCTATATTCACCTTTTGTTGTTGTTCTCTCTCTTCTTTCCAACTTTTGACTTCTGCTGTCACTGACTCTTTCACTTTCCAACCTTAATCTCTCTCTCTCTCTCTCTCTCTTGTAAAGCTTTCTTTAACTCCTCGTTCTCTTCCTTGAGTTTCTTGATTTCTTTATAGTACTTCTTGTTTAAGTTCACTATTATTGTCACCTCTTCTCTCAGTTCTTTGTTTTCTTTTTCTCTTTCCATCTTCCTCTTCTTCATCTCTATTATATCACTGGATATCTTTTTACATTGCCACCACCCACCTCTCTCTCTCTTCCTTCCATGTCTTTATTATTGCTACTAAATTATGAATTTATCATATTTTCACATTTTCTTCAATTTTCCATATTTGTTTATTTGTATAAGCTACACTGAGGTCTTCTTCCTTGAAACCCTCAAAAATATTTGCTGTGTTCGCCACCATCTTCCTTCTTGGTATCACTGACAAGACAATGTTTACCCATACACTACTCTCCCATTCACCTTTTTGCTCACCTCCCAATTTACACTTCACTTCCCCTGCACTCACACATCACACAATTCCCTATTATAGAGACAGGACTCAAGCTCGGGCCCCCTGTACAACCAAAACTTAGGTAACTCCTTAGAGCTGCTGTGGATGTGTCCAATTAGCTGGGCAGCACAGTGTGTGTGTGTGTGTGTGTGTGTGTGTGTGTGTGTGTGTGTGTGTGTGTGTGTGTGTGTGTGTGTGTGTGTGTGTGTGTGTGTGTGTGTGTGTGTGTGTGTGTGTGTGTGTACTAACAATACAGGGTGTACCATGAATTAAGGTACATACCTTAGGATATGATAGTTCAACTAATCCTAAGTCAAAAATACTCTATACACACACATGCTGTTTGCTTTATTTTGTGAGAAATTAACCTGTAAGTTGTGTATTGTGGGAGTGGCTTCCCTGGGATCAGTCTCCTGATGATGGATAGGTGGTGGAGGCCCACAGGAATAGCCAGCAAGATCCCTTCACCTAACACCAACGGATTTCTTTCCTTTGGGGACTCATGAAATCCTTGGTGTACAAGAACAAATCACGTTACAGAGAGGAGTTGATTCACAGCATTAAGGAAGCTGCAGAGCAGATAAGGAATGACAGGAGCAAAAAGATGCACTTTGGCTATCACTTGATTGACAAGGCTTGCCATTTAAATGTCAAGATGATAACTGTCAAAGGGGATGACATTTGCAGTGAACTGCCATGTGTGTTTTAAAAAGTGGCACTGAATAACTGCTGTATTGCTGTGTTACCTGCACATTTTCTTCACTGGCACATACAAAAATTTAATCTGTTATTTGCTATTTCCTGTAAGGATTTGACTGCATACAATGTACACAAAAATTTATCACTTAATGCTACACAGCATCACGCGAGTACGTAGCGAGCCAAGGAGGGGAGGAAGGAGGCGGAGGCACACCCAGGCAAGCAGCTCCCACAACTCACAACTTAGCTACACATTAATTTCTCACAAAATAAAACAAAACACAGCATATGTGTATAGAGTATTTTCAACTTAGAATTACTTGAACTATCACACCTAAAGTGTGTACCTAAACTTGCAGGACACCCTGTGAAAACTAAGAAAAACACAACAATCTACTGCTAAAACACAGGGCATTACAAGCTTAATTCCTATACAGTTATTTCCAGTAGTCAGGATAAAGTCAGGTTACACTGGTTTAGGTAACATAAGGTAAGACTAGATTCACATGCATACACGTGCAGGCACACTATATGTACACACCAGCATATGTGAGGAACTGGTACAGCCTGTCCACGTACCTTCCTATCTTGGTCACTTCAGACGCGCCTCTTCCGGTAATGCAGACAGTGACATTCATGGGGCCGACCAGCTTAGCCTTGGAGCGACAAGTAACCTTCTCCCTTGTCAGTGTGTCACAGAGCTCCAGGTTGTCGTCCACTATATCACAGGGGACGCCTCCAACAAAGGCCCTGTTATGAGAGTTAAGGATGTGAGGTAAGGCTACAGCTTGAAATGTGCGTTCCCCAATATCCCAGTGCCTTTTCTTTATTAACAGGCTCTAATAGTGTTTGGAGCTCCCCTGATTGGAGTGGTAATTTAAAAGGCTTTAGTGGATGTTATAAGGGTTTTCAAGGGCATTTTCATGATTCAAGTAATGGTTTAATAAGGTTAGTAATAGTTTAACAGACTTTAATGGATGTTACCAGGGTTTTCAAGGGTGTTTTTACGATCAAGTAATGGTTTAATAATGCTAGTGACAGTTTAACAAGTTTCAGTGGATGTTGTCAGGGTTTGCAAGGATGTTTCTGTGATTCAAGTAATGGTTTAAAAGGGTTAATTATACTTTAACAGGTTTTAGCAGATGTTGTTATGGTTTGCAAGGGTGTTTTCATGATTCCAGTAACAGATTAAGGAAGAACAGTGATTAAAACTAAACTAAAAACTCCACAACACAACACATACTTGGTAAAAACATTCCAACTCTTAGCTTCACTGGAGACAAGATCAGTGTGGTCAAGCTTGCAGTGTTTGCTGTTGTGGAAACTGCCATGAAGATCCAAAAGAGAGCCTGGCAGTGACCAAAGAAGAGCTACTGTCTCAATAGTAGGTGACCTTGCCCAGCGATACTAAGGAGAGAGTGACACAGGAGGATGAGGAGATGAGGAGATGAGATGAGGCATGAGAGAAACATGTAGAACTGGGAGAGAAAGGGAGGAGGAGATGTGTATGAGTGCAATACATGCTGTGGGTGTAAGGGGATGACCTCTAATGAATGGAAGAAGGGAATAGAGTGCTAGAGAGAGAGAGAGAGAGAGAGAGAGAGAGAGAGAGAGAGAGAGAGAGAGAGAGAGAGAGAGAGAGAGAGAGAGAGAGAGAGAGAGAGAGAGAGAGAGAGAGAATGAGAGCATGCAAGAACAGAAATAAATGGAGAGAAGAATAGTGAAAGAGATGAGAGAATGAGTTAGTGCATGCAAATATGAGAAAACATGCATAGACAAAAATAAATGAAGGTCAGAATGATGAGAGAGAGAAGGATGAGAGGAGGAAGAGAAGAGGTAAGTGGGGAGACGAATGCTGAGAGAGAAAGAGATGAGAGAAGGAGAGAGTTGGTGTACAAATCTGGCTGTTGTAGCTACCCAAGCTGAATAAAAAGATACAAGTTAATGGTATTTTCAAAGGACACATACCACTTAAAGTTCAAAGGAATGGATGCAGATTAATTCATGTTTTACTATTTTTATTTTAGCTTAGTGAAATGAAATTACTATGGCTTATTTGAATGAAGGAAAAATGTCTCTGGAGGGGCTTGTGTCAGTGAGGAAATGGTTCACACACACACACACACACGGACTTAATCACTTTATATAGCTAAAATATACATGTGACTCAAATGTACAGGTAATGATTCTCTCTCTCTCTCTCTCTCTCTCTCTCTCTCTCTCTCTCTCTCTCTCTCTCTCTCTCTCTCTCTCTCTCTCTCTCTCCCAACCTACCAATACAGAGTGTGAGGAGTCTGGCACAGACACCCCATCCACACACACAACAATGCTGTACACTCGGGGAGCCTTGGAGTCTGCACTGCACTGCCTGAGGTAAAAGAGAACAAGAATGACAGAAAAAAATACTGGTTCATATTTACTGCAGTTCATTGCCATACACAGAAGTACAGTACAGATCAGCCTGGTTAGTGAATGTAGGTGGGTGCTGTTCATGGATATAATACTTGATATGTTGTTGTGGAGTCTCCTTATGCATTGTTGCCCGTTTATCAGCTTCTGTGCATATCTTTATTTATAATCTCTCTCTCTCTCTCTCTCTCTCTCTCTCTCTCTCTCTGTGTCTGTCTGTCTTAAAAACTCCAGTCAACTCCCAGTGCCTTCCCAAACTTACCACTGCCTCCCCAAACTCCCCACTGCCTTCCCAAACTCTCCATTGGCTTGCCAAATCCCCCATTGCCTTCCCAAACTCCCTACTGCTTTCCAAGGAGGAGGCAGTAGACACCTTCCGAAACGATAATTACTCCCAGTGAGGTGTGCAGCACTGTTCACGGGGTGCTGTGAACTTATCATTAAACCCAGCTGTGACCTCACTGAACGTTTCCCTTTGTAACTCACAACACAAGGGGGCAGTCACAGCCTGCCCTCTAAAGACAACTCTCTTCCTCCACACAAAACTACAAGCATCTAATAACACACACACCCTTCACTCAAAAATTTTAAAATCACAATGGCGACTCCTACACCAGCCTCGGAGTCCCCATCTGGGGAGGGGACCATAAATGTCCCCAGGTCGGACTGCCTTTCTGTTGATGACCCTAAGTGTCTTGACACCCCCCTCAACTTTTTCTTTGTTAACCTCTGCAACATTCGCGGTCTAAGATCTAATTTTCAATCTGTAGAACACCACCTCTCCTCTTCTAAACCTCATCTTCTTTTCCTCACTGAAACTCAGGTGTCTGAGGCAACTGACAGTAGCCCCTTTTCTGTTCCCTCCTACTTTCTCTATCCTCATTTTCGATCCAAAGCTGGATGCTGCATTTATGTGCGCAATGACTTAACCTGCTCTTGTGCCCACGCTCTTGAATCTTCTGAGTTTTCCACCATCTGGCTACGACTACGGAGTCACTCTCGTACTAAATTTATCTGTGCTGTATACCTCTCACCTAACTCCTCTGACTATAAGAAATTCTTTGACTACTTAACTTCCAAAGTGGAGCACATTCTGACCATCTTCCCTATTGCAGAGATCTCCATTCTTGGAGACTTCAGTGTTCACCACCAGCTTTGGCTTTCCTCTCCCTTCACTGACCATCCTGGTGAACTAGCCTACAACTTTGCTATCCTCCATAACCTAGAGCAATTGGTGCAACACCCTACTCGTATTCCTGACCGTCTTGGAGATACGCCCAACATTCTTGACCTTTTCCTGACCTCTAATCCTTCTGCTTATGCTGTCACCGTTTCTTCTCCGTTGGGCTCCTCCGATCACAATCTCATATCTTTATTTTGTCCTATCGCTCCAATCCCTCCTTAGGATCCCCCTAAGCGAAGGTGCCTCTGGCATTTTGCCACTGCTAGTTGGGGGGACCTGAGGAGGTATTTTGCTGATTTTCCTTGGAATGACTACTGCTTCCATGTCAGAGACCTGTCTTTGTGTGCTGAGCGCCTAACAGAGGTGATAGTGTCTGGCCTGGAGGCGTACATTCCTCACTCTTTTTCTCGTCCTAAACCTTCTAAACCTTGGTTTAACACAGCTTGTTCTCGTGCTATACATGATAGAGAGGTGGCCCACAAAAGGTACTTAAGCCTTCCATCACCAGAATCTCATGCACTTTATATTTCTACCCGGAACCATGCCAATTCTGTTCTCCAACTAGCCAAAAACTCCTTCATTAACAGAAAATGTCAAAACCTTTCAAGATCTAACTCCCCTCGTGATTTCTGGCATCTAGCCATAAATATCTCCAATAACTTTGCTTCTTCTTCTTTCCCTCCTCTATTTCAACCAGATGGCACCACTGCTATCACATCTATTTCTAAAGCTGAACTCTTCACTCAAACCTTTGCTAAAAACTCTACCTTGGACAATTCTGGGCTTGTTCCTCCCTCTCCTCCACCCTCTGACTACTTCATACCACGTATTAAAATTCTTCACAATGATGTTTTCCATGCCCTCGCTGGCCTAAACCCTCAGAAGACTTATGGACCTGATGGGGTCCCTCGTATTGTTCTCCAAAACTGTGCCTCCGTGCTTGCACCTTGCCTAGTCAAACTCTTTCAGCTCTGTCTGTCAACATCTACCTTTCCTTCTTGCTGGAAATTTGCCAACATTCAACCTGTTCCTAAAAAGGGTGACCGTTCTAATCCCTCAAACTACCGTCCTATTGCTTTAATTTCCTGCCTATCTAAAGTTTTTGAATCTATCCTCAACAGAAAGATCCTTAAACATCTATCACTTCACAACCTTCTATCTGATCGCCAGTATGGGTTCCGTCAAGGCCGCTCTACTGGTGATCTTCTGGCTTTCCTTACTGAGTCTTGGTCATCCTCTTTTAGAGATTTTGGTGAAACTTTTGCTGTTGCCTTGGACATATCAAAAGCTTTTGATAGAGTCTGGCACAAAGCTTTGATTTCCAAACTACCCTCCCTCTGTTTGAATTATAATTACTTCTGCCATTCCTTCTCCCATTTCAACATCTTCTGTGTGTGTGTGTGTGTGTGTGTGTGTGTGTGTGTGTGTGTGTGTGTGTGTGTGTGTGTGTGTGTGTGTGTGTGTGTGTGTGTGTGTGTGTGAGAGAGAGAGAGAGAGAGAGAGAGAGAGAGAGAGAGAGAGAGAGAGAGAGAGAGAGAGAGAGAGAGAGAGAGAGAGAGAGAGAGAGAGAGAGAGAGAGAGAGAGAGAGAGAGAGAGAAAGGTGACAGGCCACTAAGGCACAATATGCACAATGCACACATTGACCTGACCCTCTGATGTGCAAGGTCATGCCGCCCCGTCACTCAGCACACTGGGGCTTCTGCCAATAATGGATGCCCCCAAGTCTGTACCTGAGAGGTCATAACAGGTCACATAAGAGATGACATAAAAGAAGTCATACAATTATGAACAAATTTACAAGATTATAGTAAAAATTTTCAGATGTTTTTAAGTGTGTGTGTGTGTGTGTGTGTGTGTGTGTGTGTGTGTGTGTGTGTGTGTGTGTGTGTGTGTGTGTGTGTGTGTGTGTGTGTGTGTTTCCAGATTTCTGCAGTACTTTGCAGGAAACTGTTCTTCTTAATATCCTCCTACACACACCCTTCTTCTTCATCTTCTCATGCCCTCTCGTGCTTCTAGTCTCTCACCACCAAATTACTCTGGTCCAATTTTTCACTGTCCAACAAAATCCAATATAAGGCCATCAGATCACCTCTCTCTCTTCTCTCTTCCAAGGGTGGGTAGGTTTAGTTTTAGTCTCTCTTCATATGATAAGTCTGATAGGGTCAGAGGCAACTTTGTCGCTGCTCATTGTATTCTTTCTAATTTCTTTATGTCCCTTTTAGTGCTGGGAGACCACATCGCTGCTGCATATTTCAAACTAGGTCTTATCATTGTCAGTTACATCCCTAATCATCTCTTCATCCAGGTAGTTGAATGTTGTTCTTATGTTTCTCACCAGATTATATGTTTCCCCTGTCTTTCTTCTTACATGTACCTCTGAGGACAACTTATCAGTGACAGTAATTCCAAGGTCTTTCTCTTCACTCTTCACTTTTATTTCCTCATTACCCAATTTATAACTGAAGACTGGCATCACACAATTATGCCCAAACTTCAACACTCCTCATCTTTTTATGTTAAACTCCATTTTCCAAGTGTCACTCCAATCCCAAATCACATTCAGATCTCCCTGTAGAGCTTCACAATCCTCTGTCCTCTCCACTTTTCCCATCAATTTTGCATCATCAGCAAATAGACTCATGTAACTATTCACCCCTTCCATCACATCATTCACACAGGTAGCAAACATGACTGGTGGTAGTACTGAACCCTGCAGAACACCACTAATTACCTCTCTCCATGATGACTTTTTATCTTTGACCACTGTTCTCATTTCCCTTCCTCTCAGAAAGTCACTGATCCAATGTAGGAGTGCTCCTCTCAGCCCACCAGACATTTCTCATTTCCACAACAGTCTGCTGTGGGGCACCTTATCAAAATAAACACAATCTGCCCATCCCTCTCTTTCTTGTACCATATCTATGACTGGATTAGAAGCATCTTAAATTTGTTATACATGACCTTCCTTTCCTAAATCTGAATTGTCTGTCTATTAATATTTCTCTCTTTTCCAGATATTCACTCCATCTTTGTTTCACTATTCTTTGGCCCAATTTTGCCACTACACTTGTTAATGATGCTGGTCTATAATTAAATGGTTCTTCTTTGCTTCCACTCTTATATATGGGGACTATACCTGCTTTTTTCCCAATGTTGGGCACCACTCCTTCCCTTAATGAAGTTATGATGAGTTTGTAAATCATGTGTGCAGGTTGATCTCTGCATTCCTTCACCACCCAATCAGACACTCCATCAGGTCCCTGTGCCTTCCTCACATCCAAGTCTTCCATCATTATTCTTACCTCATCCACTGTTACCTCAATCTCACTCACTCTTCTACTTTCACATCTGCCGTCACCAGTCTACCAAATGTTCCCTCTCCAGTGAAGACACTGAAAGAAGTCATTCAAAACCTCTGCAATTTGTGCTTCTTCTTCAACATGTTTGCCATTTATTTTCAGTTTGTTGAACCCATTCTTATTCTTCATTTTACCATTCTATAGAACATCCTTGGTTCATCCTTACATGTCTATAATGTCTTTTCATGAATTCTTTATTTCTTCCCTCCTTAGAGTATTCATTTATCTCCCTTTTATATGCTGACTCCACTCACACTCACTTACATACTGCTCATCTACCCTCCCTCCCTCCTCCTCCCTTTCTTCCATCTCTCCCATAACTCCTCTGCTTTTCCTTCCTTCTCCCTTGTCTCCATATCTCCACTTACCTCTTTCTCTTCTCTCTCCCTAACCCAGCCACTCTCTCTCTCTCTCTCTCTCTCTCTCTCTCTCTCTCTCTCTCTCTCTCTCTCTCTCTCTCTCTCTCTCTCTCTCTCTCTCCCACACACACACACTTTTTTTCCATCTGGTTTCTTCTGCAACATGAAAACCACATCCTTCTGATATTAGTACTTAATTCTCCTCAGAGCCGCCACCACCACCACCACCACCACCACCACCACTGCCACAACCACTATCATTATTTTCACCTTTATCTTTACTCAGGTGGTGTTGTTGTGGTCTCCAGGGGCATTTTCATGAGTGACAAAGCAAGGATTTTGCAAGAGAAAAAGAAAATGCCCCATGAGAATTTTGGTGATCATCTGTATGGCCTTTGAAAATGTTTTTTTAATGAGAAAGCAAAGCATTAAGAATACGAACAAGATAGAATTAAGCTAACACAGGAAGCTGGTAAGTTAGTTTGTTGTATACTAAATGCAAGGTCTTGTTTCTGGAAAGTTGTGCTTCAGGTTCAAACCAGTGACTATCAAGATTAACACATGTTCCTCACAAAACTTTTCCTACAGTGCAGTATACTATAATAGACACAAACACATACAAAAATAAATATTACTACTACTACTTTTCTCCTGTAAGAGGGCCACTGGCCAGGGGCAACAAAAATTTTGAATAAAAAAAGAATAAAAAGCCCCAGTTTTACTACTACTCCAGTAGTAGTAAAACTATATAGACTACAGACAAATGAGTAGTAAATACAACATCAAATCAATCCTTTAGGACCAAACCTAGGCATGTTAATACATCACTGCAATTCTGTCTGCTGCTGATCCCGTCATACAGAATCCATTAGCTATTTGTGGTGGGTTCCCACGGCAGAGGCTTCACGCAGCAGCAGCACCACCACACGAGTAGCAGGCACACGCACCACACTCAGCCAGGAATGCACTTTCCAAGGCAACTGTGGATAATGAATAAAGAAAAAATAATAATTAGCCTTGAATTGATTTTCCAGAGCACCTGTGAACAGAGAAGAAATGAAAAGAATAGTAAATACTTCACAATAGTAAATGTGGCTACATTTCAACATATTTTTTACCTGGCTGGTCTCACAAGAGAGAACCCCTTCAGGGCCAGTTCAGGGTCAGCTCACCAGCACTATCAAAAAGACACCAAAGTCTGTACATGCTTATCTAACTGCCTGGCAAGTGTGCCATCAGCCCAAGATAAATAATAAATCTGACTAGCAGCACAGCGTATATGTCACCAGCAAGAATCAAACAGATGTACACCTGAGAAGTTGGACAAACTGTACCTAAAACCATCAACAGAATTAGATTCAGGCACACTGTTAGCAAGAAAATTCCAGATTTTCATCACTCTGAGAAAAATGTGTGTCTGGCATCACAACAACTATAAGGAATGCTGACAGAAGTGGCTCAGATGAACAGGTCTGCTGCATTAACTGTATGGACGGCCTCTAGTGCTGACAGCAGTGGCCGAGGTGTACAAGTCTGTTGCATTAATTTGTATGGATGGCCTCTAGTGCTGACAGTAGTGGCTGAGGTGTACAAGTCTGTTGCATTAATTTGTATGGATGGCCTCTAGTGCTGACAGCAGTGGCCGAGGTGTACAAGTCTGTTGCATTAATTGTATGGATGGCTTCTAGTGCTGACAGAAGTGGCTGAGATGAACAAGTCTGTTGCATTAATTGTATGGATGGCCTCTAGTGCTGATAGAAGTGGCTGAGGTGTACAAGTCTGTTGCATTAATTTGTATGGATGGCCTCTAGTGCTGACAGTAGTGGCTGAGATGAGCAGGTCTGTTGTATTAATTGTATGGATGGCCTCTAGTGCTGACACAAGGGGGCTGAGGTGAACAGTGATTGGGGAAAGTCCATGAAAGTCTCCAAGAATGGAGATCTCTGCAAAAGGGAAGAGGGTCAGAATGTGCTCCACTTTGGAAGTTAAGTAGTCAAAGAATTTCTTATAGTCAGAGGAGTTAGGTGAGAGATATACAGCATAGATAAATTTTGTTTGAGAGTGACTCTGTAGTCGTAGCCAGATGGTGGAAAACTCGGAAGATTCAAGAGCGTGGGCACAAAAGCATGTTAAGTCATTGCACACATAAAGGCAACATCCAGCTTTGGATCGAAAATGAGGATAGAGAAAGTAGGAGGGAACAGAAAAGGGGCTACTGTCAGTTGTCTCAGACACCTGATTTTCAGGGAGGAAAAGAAGATGAGGTTTAGAAGAGGAGAGGTGGTGTTCTACAGATTGAAAATTAGATCTTAGACTGTGAATGTTGCAGAAGTTAATGAAGAGAACGTTGAGGGGGGTGTCAAGACACTTAAGGTCATTGACAGAAAGGCAGTCCGACCTAGGCACATTTATGGTCCCCTCCCCAGATGGGGACTCGGAGGCTGGTGTAGGAATCGCCATGATGATTTTGAAATTTTTGAGTGAAGGGTGTGTGTGTTTTTAGGTGCTTGTAGTTTTGTGTGGAGGAAGAGAGTTGTCTTTAGAGGGCAGGCTGTGACTGCCTCCTTGTGTTGTGAGACACAAAGGGAAATGTTCAGTGAGGTCACAGCTGGGTTTAATGATAAGTTCACAGCACACCCTGAATAGTGCTTTAGACCTCACTGGGAGTAATTATCGTTTTGGCAGGTGTCTACTGCCTCCTTCTATAACTAATGTCAAGGTTTGTCACACTGTTTTCTTATGTAATACCAGTAACCAATTGCAGTCACATGAAAATCAATAAAATACATGGTTGGGTAAACATGTAATGCAATAATACTATATACCTGGGAATCTGAAGCAGTAGCTGAGGATCACTCCATTCACATCACAAACAAGTTGGATTTTCAGAGGGAGTGATAGCTTTTCCAGTTAAAGTAAAGGGCCTCGTCCACTCTTCGGGCCTTGATGGCAATGTGGGTGCCTGTGCACACAAAAGAATGTATTGGATGATCATGATACACAGTAGCTACATATATATATATATATATATATATATATATATATATATGTTACGCATAATGTGGACAATTGCCTAATGTGAACATTAGGCAGAAAATTGCCTAATGTGTACATCAAGCAAGTAGGTTGCGTAAAGTTTACAAATTGTTAACATTAGGCAAAAAATGCCTATTGTTCAAATTATGCAGCTCAATTTTGCCCAATGTGAATAAGGAAAACATAATTAATTAATGCAATATTAGTATAAGTAAAATAGGTCAATCGATCTCAGGGTTCAGTTGAGTCCAATCACAAATTTTTGCATGATCTGCCTGGGTGACAGCGCGAGTTGCATTTAATTTCTTTTCTTAGGCAGCTGCACCTTCCTGATGTACATTGAGTAGTACATTGACACTTTGTATAACCTTGCCCACCAGTGGCTCTTGCTGTTGCTGTTCTCATCGATAGGCAGATATCAGGAACCTCTTCAGACTTTATAAGGGTCTGTTTGATCCCACTTAGGTCAGCTGGTGTAAATTTTGTTCTAATAATTCCCTCCCGACAACCTACAGTGTATAGTCCTTCTTCTTCCTTAAGGATGACTACTAACAGATTTTTTGGATCTGTTGGACCACGATCGACATCTGGAACCCTCAGCGTAGCACACTGACCAATGGACAATGGCTTAAGCAGGTTTTTGCCGCGTCTTGTCATCCGTGCTGCTGCCTTTGATTGTCCTATATTAGCTGCAACACGGATCTTTTGGAAATTCGTAGCTACTGTCTCTGCCCGTGTCTCTGCTTCTGCCTCTTCCCCTGCCTCTGCCTCTGCACCTGTCTCTGCTTCTGCCTCTGCCCCTGTCTGTGCTTCTTCTTCTGCCTCTAACTCTGTTGCTGCTTCTGCTTCTGCACCTGTCTCTGCTTCTGCCTCTGACCTCCCTGCCCATGTCTCTGCTTCTGCTTCTGTCTCTGCCCCTGTCTGTGCTTCTTCTTCTGCCTCTGCCCCTGTTGCTGCTTCTGCCTCTGCACCTGTCTCTGCTTCTGCCTCAGTCTCTGCTTCCAGAAATGACTCGAGATCTTCCTCGGTGAATATATTACAAAAAGCTGTACTTGGCACGATAGATGATGCTAATCCAACTTGCGGATCTAGTCCAAATGTAACTTTAAAAGGACTGTGGCCAGTTGTTTCATGCTGACTGATATTAACTTGCCACTGAACAAACTTAAGACCTACTGACCACTTTTTGCTGTTATTTTCCCTCATCCAAATGGTTAGTTTGTCCTGGATCACACCGTTTAGACGTTCAACAGCTCCTTGGCTTTGAGGATGACGTGGGCGTCCAGTCACCAGCTTCAGCTCTGGCCATAGCATTGAAAGCTCGGTGATGATGGCATTCACAAACTCCCGTCCGTTGTCGGAATGTAAAATAGCAGGTGCTCCAAATGTCAGAAATATATCTAGAAGGTTCGCTGCGACTTCCTCTGCTCTTTTTGATGTCAGTGGACGCAACACACAAAATTTGCTGAAATGATTTACATATGTCATGATGTACTTAAAGTTTCCATCAGGTAATGTTTGAAAATTTATAAGATCTATCTGGCATCTAGAATGGATATCATGACTGCGTACCGGTTTTACTACCAAACCCTTTGGAGTTTTTCTGGCTTTCTTTTGATGACAGTGCTCACAGAATGAAATGTAGAGGTAGCATACTTCTTGTGTGATGTTTGACCATTTCTTTCTCACTTCTGCAATTGTTTTCTTGCCACCTCCATGGCCAATAGCTTCATGAGCTGTTTTAATAATACCAAACACTTCTTCTACACATGCAACAAACTTAAATTCATGTTCACTGGTATCTTTTCTTTTGCGAATAAGTCGGTCAGCATTGCCAACACGCAGAACTTCATAGCGTTTCTTGAGGTTATAGTCAAATGTAGACTGGGCTCCAGAAGAATTGATTCTTAACAAATCCTGCAACCACTGATCACGCTGGAGAGCGGGCTGGATGACAGCATTTTCAGCCTTGCCTTGCAGCGTTTGACGCAGCTGAAGTTCAAAAGCAGCTTGATCCATAGTGCATAAACTGTAATAGATAGAAAAGTTTAGTAATTTACAAAGAAAATATAGAGAAAAAAACATCAGCGAACCCACACAGTAATCAGAAATCCATAAGTTTAGAAAGATTTAGCATCACACTCACTTTACTTCGCGTTTTAGCGCCACTTTACTTCGCGTTTTAGCGCCACTCACTATGCTTCTCGTTTGAAAGAATTTGCACGCACCTGCTCACAACAACTCGGTTATAACAAACCCAAAGCTTCGAACAACATCTTTGCTCACAACAACTCGGTAACAGACCCAAAGTTTCGAACAACATTCGAACAAAACTGTAGACACTGGTTTGTCATTCAATTCACATTAGGCAAAATACCCTTGCCTAATTTGAAAATCATGCCTAAAGTGGACATTAAGCAAGTAAGTTGCCTATTGTCAACATCGTGCAAACAAATTGCCTAATATGAAGATTAGGCAATTTCACTGCCTAATGTTCACATTAGGCAATTATCCACATTATGCGTGACATATATATATATATATATATATATATATATATATATATATATATATATATATATATATATATATATATATATACTCGTATATATATATATATATATATATATATATATATATATATATATACATATATATATATATATATATATATATATATATATATATATATATATATATATATATATATATATATATATATATATAGCATCCCTGCACTGGATATGCACACAATATACATAAGATATGAAAACTTTTTAATGCTTAACAAGAACTTGAGGCTGTGAGATACCTTTCACTCAAAGTAAACACCGATGAAGTGATAGATTATAACAATAGCAATAAATTTTAAACAAAATATACTATTGTTAATCTTACCATCAATGGTCCCAATAACTCTTAAGAAATTTTCGATCCTGAAGAAATGCTGTGCAGTTCTCCTTTGATCAAGGTGTGTTGAAGGCATCTTGATTTCCTGCACCGACTTATCACTCAACACAATGCACACACACTCGAAGACCCTGCTGACGCTTGCGTAAGTCCTGAAAGCAGATTATAAGCCATTAGTTTTCATTTTATTTATTTTAGATAAGATACATCTTTCTGCTGTAAGCAAAAAAAAAAAAAAAAAAAAAAAAAAAAAAAAAAAAAAAAAATCAGCAACATAAATTCAATGATCCCTCTATTATGTAGTGCACCGTTCAAGTACACCCAGGTGTACTTGCTGGCACGTTTGGTAAGGTTAGCATCATCCCTCATCCCTCCTTATTAATTATACATTCACATATTTTGACACTAGGAACTAATCTTGACATATTCCTAACACTGGATTACAACTTTATAAACCGTGGCATGCAGTAGATTGACTTTTATGCCTTTTACCCTTGAAAGTCAGCCACACTTAAATATTATTCACCATACTGAACATCAGTTTATTCACCTACAAAAGTTATTAATGGGATATTGTGCAATTTGTAAAAAAAAAAAAAAATAGTAATTGTTTAGAGTCCCCTCTTGTCCTTATTACACGTCTATCCTCTTCCATTCTTTCGCATATACCTCTTGATAAACCTGAAAATATAGTATAAGGTTGGGGGAGATGTGTCCCCATCCTTTAGGGGTGTTCCAGAAGTTATGCTAACTTATATTAGTGTCCTTAAGGGTGGGTCTAGCCCCCGTGGTTACGTTAGATTAGGTAATGTTTCATATAAAAGTGTACGGTGACTAACCTAACCACTGTTAACCTCTGGGTGGCCTTCGCCCATCCCCTGAACCCCCTGAAGAACAGGGTCACTTCTTCCTCGCCTTAAAGTTACGTTTTGTGTACCTAAAGGTATATGCGAAGAATGTAAGAGAATAGACCAGTAATGAGGTCAGGGAAAGGGCTCCCTGACAATTTCCACAACAGCCAGCCCCTGTGCTGAATGAAGCATGCAACACCAGTATCATCTTACCTGCAGTGTCTCCAATGACGTTTTGGAAGGACCCACTGGCAAACAATCTCAGGGCCAGCAAAACCTGGGTGTGAGTTGGTAATGCCTGGCTTTGCCTTGTTCTTCTCTCCAGCTGAGACTGCATCTCCTCAAACAAGAGGATAAGGTCTGCCTAGGGAAGTGGTATTTGAGCATCAGCTCATTATCACTCAATGCCAAGGAATCAAGGCGATTCCAAAAGCGCCTTTCTCGCCTCAAGGCACGAACGTGGAAGTATGCAAAGAAAATATCCAATATATGCAGGAGAAGCGACGAAAACAATACTTAATCACAATACAAACTTATTGCTGCGAGGCGGAATGGGGAGCGCGCACGTGTGGGGCAAATCAGCCTCTTCCTTTTCATGCTTCGTTTTCAGTGTTCCATGCAAGATTTCACTTTATGCATCACAAAACCATACTTTCTTGGTGATAAAGCTTGTAAATAATAAAAAAAAAAAAGTTATTTTGTGCACATAAATATTTAAATAAGAGTTTTCGGGCGAGTTAACTTACACCACCTCAGGAGGTGGTGTAACTACCTTGCTACCATGGCAACACCAACCTCTTATGCGTTCGTGGATACCATTTGGCTGCCGGAGGTTGATAATAACCGTTTCGTGGATCTGGCCCCTGATGACTGGGAAGATCACTGCTGGGAGCAAACTTGGAAAGATGACCTTGGGCGAGTCCGGGCATTGAGAAGGGCTGGGTGGGGAGTGGTGGTGGCGATGAGGCTTGACCTCGAGTACTCGGATGGGAGAGGTGGGGGTGGCTCGGAGAAGGAACCAAGGGATACCCACAATTCAGGAAGAAGCATGAACGGCAACCAGCAAAGAGGAGCGGCGTGATGAGTAGGAATAGGCGGCGACAGGTGTGATGGCAGACAGGTGTGACCACGGGGATGAGTCAGGAGCGGAGAAGAGGCAGAAGCGGCAGGGAAGATAGCACGTGGAGAGTGTGGTAACCCACGATTTGAGCGTGGTAGGAAATGACAACGCCTCGCAACTTGCCTGCGATGGGATATGATACTCTTGTCTCAGCATGTACTGGATTTTGAGAAAGTCGAGAGTTCGTGTCTTCGATCGCACAACACCGTTGCTACCACTGTTTCCGTAAATTTTGGCCACTTGTTGTCACCAGTGTTCCAGATGATGTTGACCACACTGTTTTGATGATGTACTTCTTACCGCTCCGTTGAAATGATCAATGTCTCTGTTGATGATGCTTGGTGTGGTGGTGGCTGCTCTGGAGGACCGCGTAGTAGCTTGATATTGTTGGTAGCGTGGAGGTCGTGGGTAGTGGTTTGATATTGTTGATTTGTGCGAGCAAAGGACATTCTATAAAAGTTCTAGATTTAATAATGGATAGAATGTACACACATGATATCGAGACACAATTGATTACAGACGTGACGATACCGATGTGCTCCTCTCTGAACTGATATGAACTGGACTGAATGTGAACTGATCAAGTCTGACTCTCTCTGAAGACTCTCGGAAGACTGACTCTCCGAAGACTGACGATCTAGCTACGCGTACATGAAGAATGTACATGGGATGAAGAAATGGCCAATGAGATGCTTGGAAATGGGATGAAGGAACCAATGACGGCGGTCGTTATTTTGACTAATGACCAGGGAGGACGACAGGAACAGGCGATGCAGGTGCTTTCTCTAAGGACTAGCAGAAATGTAGGGAAGGAAGATGTGGTATTATTCCCTTGAGAGGGAGAGAGGAAGAAGAAAGGTTAAAAATAAATCATTCTGGCTGGCCATGTGGGCAAACGTGGAATGAAATATATAAATGACGAATATATATCAAAATAATTGTTTTGATAGTGTGTGTGTGTGTGTGTGTGTGTGTGTGTGTGTGTGTGAGCACGGAAATCATCTAGAGTTCTTTCTTTTCTTCACTTTATTTTTTGTAACGTTTCACTTTCACATAAGGCATATTCAGGCTAAGACAAATAATTATATTTAGTACAATACAAAAAAATGAAAAACAATAAATAAATAAATAAATAAATAAATAAAGGATAAAAAATAATAAAGGACACAATAAAAAAAAGGAGAAAAAACAAAGAACCGACATATATATAATGGTAGGTAACATTGTTTACTAAAAAAAAAAAAAAACATAATAAAAAGCAGTAAAGACAATGTATGGAGCAACCTTTCCTTCTTGCTGGAAGTTTGCCTACATTCAACCTGTTCCTAAAAAGGGTGACCGTTCTAATCCCTCAAACTACCGTCCTATTGCTTTAATTTCCTGCCTATCTAAAGTTTTTTTTAAACTATCCTCTACAGGAAGATTCTTAAACATCTATCACTTCACAACCTTCTATCTGATCGCCAGTATGGGTTCCATCAAGGCCGCTCTACTGGTGATCTTCTGGCTTTCCTTACTGAGTCTTGGTCATCCTCTTTTAGAGATTTTGGTGAAACTTTTGCTGTTGCCTTGGACATATCAAAAGCTTTTGATAGAGTCTGGCACAAAGCTTTCATTTCCAAACTACCCTCCTACGGTTTCTATCCTTTTCTCTGTAACTTCATCTCAAGTTTCCTTTCTGACCGTTCTATTGCTGCTGTGGTAGACGGTCACTGTTCTCCTAAATCAATTAACAGTGGTGTTCCTCAGGGTTCTGTCCTGTCACCCACTCTCTTCTTATTATTCATTAATGATCTTGTAAACCAAACTTCTTGTCCTATCCAGTCCTACGCTGATGATACCACCCTGCACTTTTCCACGTCTTTTCATAGACGTCCAACCCTTCAGGAGGTAAACATTTCACGCAGGGAAGCCACAGAACGCTTGACTTCTGATCTTTCTAATATTTCTGATTGGGGCAGAGCAAACTTGGTATTGTTCAATGCCTCAAAAACTCAATTCCTCCATCTATCAACTCGACACAACCTTCCAGACAACTATCCCCTCTTCTTCAATGACACTCAACTGTCCCCGTCTTCTACACTGAACATCCTCGGTCTGTCCTTTACTTATAATCTGAACTGGAAACTTCACATCTAATCTCTAGCTAAAACAGCTTCTATGAAGTTAGGTGTTTTGAAACGTCTCCGCCAGTTTTTCTCACCCCCCCCCGCTGCTAATTCTGTACAAGGGCCTTATCCGTCCATGTATGGAGTATGCTTCACATGTCCGGGGGGCTTCCACTCATACCGCTCTTCTAGACAGGGTAGAATCAACAGCTTTTGGTCTCATCAACTCATTTCCTCTAACTGACTGTCTTCAGCCTCTCTCTCACCACCGCAATGTTGCATCTCTAGGTATCTTCTATCGCTATTTTCATGCTAACTGTTCTTCTGATCTTGCTAACTGCATGCCTCCCCTCCTCCCGCGGCCTCGCTGCACAAGACTTTCTTCTTTCTCTCACCCCTATTCTGTCCACCTCTCCAATGCAAGAGTTAACCAGTATTTTCAATCATTCATCCCTTTCTCTGGTAAACTCTGGAACTCCCTGCCTGCTTCTATATTTCCACCTTCCTATGACTTAGATTCCTTCAAGAGGGAGGTTTCAAGACATCCTTCATTTTTTTGCTACCGGTTTGGAGCTTTTTCTGGGACTGGCATCTCAGTGGTTTTTTTTTTTTTTTTTTTGCCCTTGGCCAGGGTCTCCTACATAAAAAAAATAACAAATAAATAAATAAATAAATAAATGTATGCATATACGTATCTATGTGTGTGTGTGTGTGTGTGTATGCATTTATATACATATGTATGTATCAGAAACATGCCGTCTAGGTAGGCAATAAAACAGTTCAGTAATCTAGGAAAATTATGAAAGTTGCTCTGATTATTATGTATACAGTGCATTTTTTTTTTCTTTTTGGAGGTTAGGTAAGCAAAATTCGCCCCTCTCTTTCAATCTCAGTATGTAAGCTACAAATAGAGATATTCCACGTGCTGCATACAGTTTTTCCTCACCTTGTTTTTATGTGTTATAATGACAAAAGTAAATCTGACCAACTCAATCGCTTGGCATCTTTCGTGGAATGTGATTACGCCATTGTGTTTCGCTTATTTTTTATTTTTTATATTATTCTTTTTCAATTTTAGTCCATTTACATTTATATTGTAAATATAAAAGTAAATGCGCAAATAGGGAAGAAAAGCAGGAAGAGATAAAGACAGAAAAGATGAGAGAGAGAGAGAGAGAGAGAGAGAGAGAGAGAGAGACAGAGAGAGAGAGAGAGAGAGAGAGAGAGAGAGAGAGAGAGAGAGAGAGAGAGAGAGCAATCTGGCGAATGTGGACACCCAGTTATGTAGGGTAAGGAATTTTTTTTTATTTACTACAATTCCCTTTAGAGCACCATATTAAAAATATTATCATTTGCAAGAATAGAAATATGAGTACATCATGACCTAGTCCGATTGGTACTAGTCTTTTCAGGGAAGTTTAGCAAGCAAAATTAATAAAATGTCAATACAGCTTGTATGAGTAGTATGAGGCGGGAGGCTGTGTATCACACCCCTATCACCAACTACCTATCCTGAGTAATTACTGACGGCACGTGCCTGTGGTAGACGGTCACTGTTCTCCTAAATCTATTAACAGTGGTGTTCCTCAGGGTTCTCCTATCACCCCCTCTCTTCCTATTTATTTTATATTTTATTCATCAATGATCTTCTAAACCAGACTTCTTGTCCTATCCACTCCTATGCTAATGATACCACCCTGCAATTTTCCACGTCTTTTCGTAGACGTCCAACCCTTCAGGAAGTAAGCAGTTCACGCAGAGAAGCCACAAAACGCCAGACTTATGATCTCTCTAAAATTTCTGATACGGGCAGAACAAACTTGGTATTGTTCAACACCTCAAAAACTCTATTCCTCCATCTATAAGCTCTACACAACCTTCCAGATAACTATCCCCTTTTCTTCAGTGACACTCAACTCTCCACCTCTTCTACACTGAACATTCTTGGTCTGTCCTTTTCTTATAATCTGACTGGAAACTTTACATCTCATATATATATATATATATATATATATATATATATATATATATATATATATATATATATATATATATATATATATATATATATATATATATATATATATATATATATATGGTGTAACGCGAGTTTCTGTAAATACTGAAAGAGGTGAAAGAACGTGTAATTCTAAGTAGAAAATGTTCTATACACATATGTATTTTAAGGCTTTGCTTACCCGTTAGAGATGAAATTGTATGGGACTCACAGTTGTATTATGCGTGTAGCTATGAGGTGACGGACACACGGTTGCATTGTCGCAGCCTCGGAGGTGCCACTTGCTCAAATTAGTAATGGTTTATTTTTATTTATTTATTTATTTATTTATTTATTATCATTATTATTATTATTATTTTTTTTTTTTTTGCAGGCTGTGGATTATTGCAATATCTTGTAACAAGAAAAAAACGGTATTTACCAAAAAGCATTACACGGCACCATTATTGAGGTGATTAAATTACTCCTCTAAAATGATACGTGGCATCATTTAAAGCGAGGGAGGACGGGGGAGCGAGTCGCAAGCGACCTTGAAAACAGCTGTGTGATGATGCCAAGTAACATTTTACAGGAGTACTTTTAATCACCGCTGTGAGGCTGCGACAATGCAACCGTCTGTCCGTCACCTCATAGCTACATGCAGGTGACCACCGCCTTCGAGTACCAAGCCGATCCTCCCAATTTACCTTGGCATTGTATTGGACTACACTAATTTCTCGTGGTGAGTCTTCCACGTTATATAAGTTCAGTTCCTGGATCGTATGACCTATCTGAGTATCACTGGGTCATCTTAACCTTGTGCTGAGACAATATATTATATATTTATATAACACTCGCGAACTCATTCTCTCGGAGCGTAAGATGAATGAAGTCCCTCTCTGTCTCTCTCGAGGATGCTTCTCCGGCAGTCAGGTGAAGTATCCACGTTACAAGCGTACGCCTCGTTAAACCACAGCGTCCTGCACTACACTCTGAAAGCAGACAAGCCCAAATTGTCTCCACCGGCCCGGACAAGGACACAAACTCAACCAAATAAACTACGTAAATTTGTGAAGTGCTGGAGAGGCGGTAGGAGCACATGAGTTACAAGAAGAAAATGTCGAGTAGCGTCAAGAAGTTTTGTTGAAAAAGGCTTTTGTACATAACGAGGCTAACTTGTCCAAACACTGGCTATGGAGGGCACTCATGTCAGAGCACAAGACGTAGTTGTAATGAATGCGAGAAATAAGGGAATCTCTCTCCTGCTTTTTATCATTATCATAGCTCTCATCGTTATTGTTGTTTTCATTATTTTTTGTTGCTACTATCATCACCACCACCACTACTAAACTACTCATCTTTAACGTTCACTATTATTATCATTCCTATCATTATTACTTGTTTCGTTCTTACCATTTTTTTTACTTTTCTCTCTTCTTATTCAATATTCTTCTCTCCCTGCCTTGACTTATCCATTCTTCTTTTTATTTCTTACAGTCTGCCTTTCCTATTTTTTTTCCTTTTCCTCACATTAATTTTTAGTCATCTTTCTCCTTTCCTGTTATTCTATTTTTTCCCTCTTTTCCCTTCCTCTCTCTCTTCTCGCCGTTCTCCCCCAACTTCTTTTACTTTAAATTACCCTAGAATTCAGGTACCTCGACTATTTTTTCTTTTCAACTCCCAGTCCATGTTGCAACCGCCAAGATGATGAAATAAATTGTCGTCCGTTTTTCGTTTCACGTGGCTGCTTTTTTTAACCTACGTGTGTGTGTGTGTGTGTGTGTGTGTGTGTGTGTGTTAAAAGTAATTGTTAGTCTTTCCCTAAAAATAAAAGAGAGAGAGAGAGAGAGAGAGAGAGAGAGAGAGAGAGAGAGAGAGAGAGAGAGAGAGAGAGAGAGAGAGAGAGAGAGAGAGAGAGAGTGGTCAAACACACATACACACAAACACACAAAAATACGAACTTTGTTTTCCATATAGATCAATTTAGTTTAGCCAACGTTTTGTCCGTCACGTGATCGCCGCTTGGGAATCCCGACAGGCTATTCGCTATGCATGAAGTATTTTCAGTGCTATTTCATTTTATTGGCTACGTATTTCAGTGTTCCATGCACACGTCAATCTGTGCTGATTATAGTGTCATGGAATGCTCTCCTACTTTTTATTATGATCGTTCTATGCTCCTGTACCGAGGATGATTGACGTGCTAATGAAATGAAACTAAAACGAATACGCGATTGCAGGGACACTGTGTATACTTCAACAAAATGGTAAAAAAGAGAGGACTTTTTCGAAAACAGTTTTAGTAATACGTGTGGTGCATCCTGACCTGTTGATACGCCTGTAATGTCTCTGCCAAGGCCTCTACGGAGACCTTGGGCTGGAGACGAGGCCTTTGTGTGTGTTTCTCCTGCACACCAGTTAAAGCAATTACTAACGACTCTCGGCGATTCCCCCTTGGCCATTTATTTTGTCATGATATAAAATAGTGAATATTAGATAAGGCTGCCAGCCACGACCACCCAAGGACTCTGGGTCCGCTGGATCCGCTGAGAAAGAAACCTGGCGGAGAGTAGGAGCTTCACGTTAACACGCCATTTTTATAAACAACGAGGACAGTCATGGCACAATTTACATCCCCAAGACAACCGCAAGAGTCGTCGCGTGACCCACGCCAGACTGCCAGTGTCCGCCCGCCCGGTAACATATGGCGCAGCCGAGCTAAAAGCTTCGCTGTAATTTTTGGTGAGGCCATTACTGCTTCCTGAGCACGACACCACCTCAAGGTGTGGCGCTGGCCAGGCGGTGGGGATGGCAGTGAGTGTGTGTGAGTGTGTGTGTGTGTGACAGAGAGAGAGAGAGAGAGAGAGAGAGAGAGAGAGAGAGAGAGAGAGAGAGAGAGAGAGAGAGAGAGAGAGAGAGAGAGAGTTAGGGGGGAGGGAGAGGGGCGGGCTGGCAGAACAGACAGACAGACAGACATACGAACAGACAGACAGACTGATAGACAAACATAGACAAACAAAAAAGCTACCTGGCTGACAGACTGACTAACCGACTGATCAATTAAGTAAATGCTTGAGGAGGAACAGATTGACGGACAGACGCACGGCCAGCGAGACGCGTGCACGACGTAACTATCTGAACAAAAATTCCATAAATCTCCTGAACGTCCTTCACCCAAGATGACAAGACGTCAGCTCCGCGTCGCAGGTCACAACGCACACTCCTGCCTCTCTTCGGTGTGGACGAGGCGGAGGGTGAGGCAGGAGACACAATGAGGGAAGGTGAGGGGCTGGCGAAGGACAGCCTCACAAAGCTCGACATTTACGAAACTTTGATGAGGAAACTTGTTGTGTTAGTCTGATTTTTTTTTTTTTTTTTGCCAAGTTGAAAAAATACTACATGAATTTAATATTTCGGCACCAAGGAACGCCGTTGACTTAGGTAATTAAGAAAACATAAGGCATATATTATGATGCATTATTCAACGTGGTGAGAACATTTCTGTTTTACTTCTCTGAAAATAATAATGCTCGGGAAAGATCAGGAAGGAAGAAAGCAGAGACGTAAAGACACACATGCCTGAAGGGTAGGTTTAGCTGTTAACAATCAATGTCCCAGAAAACACATTAACACTGTTAGATCCACTACGCTGCTTGCATACATACACACACACACACACAGACACGCACTCAACTCTCACACACACACGCACACACATTCTCTCTCTCTCTCTCTCTCTCTCTCTCTCTCTCTCTCTCTCTCTCTCTCTCTCTCTCTCTCTCTCTCTGCGTTATCCCTCCCTTCTTCCGGTAATCCATCCATCCTCCATCTTCCAAGGCTAGCCGCGTCCCTTCGTCATTTATATCTGTCTCATGGTTCTCCTTTCGCAGCTCAGCCACCCGGAGCGCTTCGGGCCTGTCCTGTCCTTGGCCGGTACAAATTTTATCGCCTGCTCCGTAAACTTGAATTGGCAAAAAAATTCTGTCGATCCACAGACTTTGGGCTGCAAAGATTTCCTGCTCAAGACACAGGGCGAAGGAGCATCGGTTTATTGATGTTTTCCTCTTTCTTGGCTCTGATGTTACGAATATTTCATGGCCTTGTTTCAGGAACCCTGCGGAGGCACTCTTTTTGCGAATAAAATTCATTTTAGATACTCAGAGCCTTCTGGCAAACATACGTATTCGTTAGTCTGTACTGCAGATATCTTTGGCATGTGTTTGGAGATTCTGATACGAAAGAAGAAATATCATTCACACCATCACCACTAACAATCTCAAAAGTTACTGACAGATGGCTAGAGAGATAAATCTTTCACTCATCGCAATGCTGCATCTCTTCCTACCTTTTATTTCCATTTCTATGGTTTCTGCGTAGCACCCGATAAAGTCTTATTACGGCCTCGCTGCACACGACTTCCCACTAATTTCTAATCTGGCTAGCTTACTAATGCAAAAATTAACCAGTACCTTCACTCCTTCATCCTTTTCACTTGTAAACTAACTCTCTTCCTGTTTCTGTTTTCCCTCCTACCTTCGACTTGAACTGTTTCAAAGGAGGAGTATTAAGACACCTCAGAAGCTGGATTGGACAACTCTCTTGGTCCTCTTCCTGTTTCTTTTTTGGGAACACCACTGAGCTTTGTTACCTTTATTTGTCCTTCAGTGACATTTGAGAGAGAGAGAGAGAGAGAGAGAGAGAGAGAGAGAGAGAGAGAGAGAGAGAGAGAGAGAGAGAGAGAGAGAGAGTTATTGCTGTTGTTGTTGTTGTTGGTGGTGGTGATAGTAGTGGTGGTGTTGGAGGTGATGATGGTGACACTATTGTTGTGTTTATTCATTATCATTTTAGTAACATAACATATCACTCAATAGCAGCAGCCGTATCACCACCATCATCATCACCACCACCACCACCACCACCACCAATAAAACCATTACCACTAAAAATATCCACCACCAGATTTCCCTTCCTGGGGCGCCAAGACTTCTTCACATGAGGGACGCCACTTAGTCGTCCTGAATCACGCATTTTACCACATCTGAGCATAATCCCGAGTGTGAATGCCAGCCAAGTAGCCCTGAAAGCTACACCTCCTGGCTCGGAATAAATGCTTAATTTTCTTTCCCTGTCCGGTGCAAAAAAAAAAAAAAAAAAAAAAAAAAAAAAAAAAAAAAAAAAAAAAACATTTTTTTCCTTCTCGTCTCTAATTCAGTTATTTTTTTTTTCAGTGCAATTTATTCCTGCTTTATTTTTTTTCTTTCCTGTATTATTTCTAGGAATTTTACATATTCTCCAAGCGTGCAGTAATACGTGTACATTCTGCATTAATCATATTATTCTGTACTTAAAAGGACAATAACACAATTAACTTTTTTTTTTCATGATAGATTAACACTTATGTAAACCAAAAAGGGAATAACACGAAACAGAACCAACGCGGCACATTGTGACACTTATACCCAGAATAGTTGGTGTCCTGCTACTCGAGCAAGTGTGCCATATGTTGCCGCGCTAAAATGAGAGAAAACTGTCAACTTGAAAAATTTGAATGACAACCGGTAAAAATCAAACGAGTTCCTCTTGTGATGTTGGAAATCAAGAGAAAAGCTGAAGAAACTATTCTACTTCAACATTCACACACACACACTGAAAATCGTTGAAAATTAACCAAGAGTAAAGTACTTAATCTGAGGCCAAAAATACATCCATCTGCACTGCTTCCGCAAATTAAAAACATATAACATATGCAGGATGCAAGTATGGAAACGAAGCGAGGGTAAATTGCTTTACAATTATTCATGTATAATACAGTCGCAAATTTACCAACAAATCGTACAATTTTATTTTATTTTCGTTGTACTTTATAGCAATACTAAAACTGCTACTGTTGTGGGAAAGTTAATGGGTTCCCGTAAAACTGTTGGGTAAGAGTGCAAATACAAGAGCTATCTGTTAATTAACACTATACATTTTGACTTCTACTGGCAATAAATAGCTTCCCTGCGCTCTTGACGTCACATGAACCGAGCGGAAATGCAAAAGAATTTAGCGGGCACATCCACCGCTGCTGAAACACGAGCCTGGTTACCAATGCTGACTCATCTCGAAGTAATTAAGGAGCACGATGGCTTTCGGTTCATGAGTATCGGTAAGTAATTTCAGCGTCAATGAATCAAATCACATTATTCCATTTGAATAACTCAGTATCTGCATCAAATACCTAATTATATTCTTGTAGAAGGTGACCCGATGACTGACGTGGTTTCATATCACGCTTAATTAAATAGTCTAGTGGAGGGGAAATTTCTAGGAACACTACAGACAGCAAAAGAAATGATTAAGGACCTCAAAACCTTTAGTTCCTGTTGCTTTAATGAACTCTATCTAGAGTTAATGAAATTAAGTAAGAAGCGCCAATCTGACAAACTCTGTAGTGTGTGTGTGTGTGTGTGTGTGTGTGTGTGTGTGTGTGTGTGTGTGTGTGTGTGTGTGTATGTGTGTGTGTGTGTGTGTGTGTGTGTGTGTGTGTGTGTGTGTGTGTGTGTGTGTGCGTGTGTTTGCGCGCGAGTTTATGACTGTTCGTTTGTCAGTCTGTCTGCGTTTGTGTATGTGTGCAAAGGGCAACTGGTACTGTACACTCACATAGCATGAAATTCAGCAGAAGATCGAAATTCAGTCCCAACTGAATCAAAATAAATTTTATCCTTCGTGGAATTTTTCAAAGGATCGTATTTAGTGTGGCAAAGTTCCTATTGAAAAATGCAAATTTCGCCATAACTTTTTTTTTATTTATTTTTTTTTTCATTTGGAGAACACTCATTCTGGTATCAATGAATAGTTCATTCTTATATCAATTAATAGAATTCTGAAGCAATAAGAGTTTATTGATGTTGATTTTCTAGGTCAGGTCAAAGAAGTCAGGCAGAAACTATATGTCTAAATTGGATGAATAGTTAGGCCAACTAGAATCTAGCTGTACGTGGGTTAAAATAATTTTAATTTTGATTAAAGAATGTTAATTCAGCGGGAAAAAAAAAAAATTACACAGATTTTTCATAAGGAAATACCAATTTCGTTATTATGGCTGTATTTTTTTTTTTTTTCTTCTTGGAACATTTACTTCGATGCCAATGAAAAGCTCTTCCATAATCCCATCTACACATCCAGATGTACAATGCTGAGCTTACAGGTAAAGTTAAAAGTCATTAATTAACGTTATATACTCTTCGATCCATTATCAGAACGTGGATGAAATCCGGCAGGTGTGTTGGAATCCTGTCGCAGAGTGATCGAAATCATTAGCGAGCCGCATGCCGGACACTGGCTGTGTCACGAGTGATGGAGACTTGTTCTTAAAAGTGAAGTTTATGCAACGAGTGAACCATCAACTGTTTATTAGTAAATCACATTATTCTGTCCACACGGTCTATCATTTATTGCCTATTTACTTAGATGTCTGCCTTAACTTTCATTTCAATTACACGTATTCCGTATTTTTTTTTTCTGACGGAAATTACTTTGTTTCTGCAATATCAAATATTGTGAAATTTTGTTATTAACTTATTCTTTTCGCGTAAAATACATTACTTAAAACAAAGTTATATCAATCTGTCCCTTTCATATTTTTTTTTATTTATAAAAGACACAATAGTCATATGTATAAGAGTTGCTTGTGATCAACCACAGAACAGCTGGACAAGGACAGGCAGCAATGCTTTTACCGTCTCCTCGATTTGTTCCTTACTACGCAAAAATTATTACGAGTCATCACTTCACAGAAAACTTTACTTTCGTTGTGACACATACAGTAGGACATAGTGTGTGTGTATGTATGTCTGTGTGTGTGTGTGTCTGTGTATGGGTGGGTGGGTGTGTGATCAGTCTCACACACACACATTCCCGCCACGCAGCACATCATCCATCCATCCATTCATCCGTGACCTTTAGAGCAAAAATCCTTCCCCACGGATACTCATGTTACAAGATTCCATGAACGTAACAAAGGCAAAGCGAACATAAGAATTAATGAAAACAAAAGAGATTTATTCTTCGTTGCTTACCTGTTTTACTTAGTCGAGACGGTATCATGTACAATTCAAGTTCTGTCCTTTATAATAGGTACTGTATTTATGATATATTTACGTATTCACCCACAATTCATTTTATAATTCACGGTTACTGATGATCAATTGTACGAAAAAGGAACATGTCAAGTTCAAAATAATAAATTAAAAAATATATAAGATTCAGTAAAAACAGTACAGGAAAACTAGAACACGCGGAGAGAGAGAGAGAGAGAGAGAGAGAGAGAGAGAGAGAGAGAGAGAGAGAGAGAGAGAGAGAGAGAGCAAAGTAAAAGAGACAGGAAAAACTGCATTTATTTTTTTTCGTGACATTTCATTATATATCATTTTCATCAGTGAAATATTCTCATGTCATTTCTTTAATGTGACATGTATTCATGTGCCATTTTTCTGGTGACATTTTTTTTCATTTTTTCCAAGCAGCGTGGTGATGGACGCCCCTTGCTGCGCTCCACGAGTAAGCTCATGGACAGACGGAGGCACAGAGTGATAGTTTCCTGTCGCCCTTTAATTTCACGTATCTTGGTTAGGAATGCAAGGCCAAGCGGCTTCCCTATACCAGCTGTCCTGCCGCACATTTACTGACCATCACCTCACCCACCCCCGGACAAACAGTGCAGTTTGCCTTGCTTACATGTAAATTCCACACAAGTAAATTCCACCCACAAAAATTCCTCCACGAAATCGCCTGAGGTGATTTTACCCATGATAAATACCCGCAACCTAACATAATATAACATAACATAATCTTACGGGGTGTGGGGAAATCGTTTTGTAGAGATCTAGCAGGTGGAATGTTCGTGGGGACATTTACCTGAAGGAGCTTACGGTGCACAGTCTGCCCCAGTGTCGCGGCCATCTGTGTGCGGCAGGTGGTGGTCAGCAGTGGAATAACCTGCCACATCCACTTCAACTGTGCCTCGTTCATGGTTACACTGATATAGTTAGCACGTTCGGAGCACGCGCGTACACACACACACACACACACAACGCACGCACGCACGTACGCACACTCTACCATCTCCGTGGTGGTAGTTGGTACAGTACATACACAATATCCTCAAGCCGCCTTACCTCCATCACTCAGCATTGCGCCGCACCGATGAAAGTGCAATAATAAGTGTTGCGCTCACTAATACACGCAAGATTTTTTTGAGTGTTTTGTTTTTTGTTTTGTGTGTGTGTCTTTGTCTTTTTGCATGTTTTCTTTGAAATATACGGAAAACATTTGAGGTATTTTTTGTACGAAGGTTTTAACATTTCAGTTTTCCATATACGAGATCAATTTATTACAGTACTTTGACCTTTAAACGGTTCTTCCAGTGACACGATAGTTGATCATGCAGCTGCAATTGTGGTGTACTGATAGCGTAAGATTTTCTACATTTTTATACCACATTGTTCAAAATTGATCATGGCTCTGGAATTCATGAACTGTGACTTACATATGATTGTAAACAACGTCATGCAAGGCGATGCGATACATAAATTTTAAATCTACCATTGCCTTTAAAGCTATATCGTGGAAAGATTTGTCTAAGCTTTGGCGTGGATTAGATTTCTCGGATATGAACGTGACGGAAGGAAAAAGCAGGAAATTTTACACTGGAGAATTCTTGAAGAGAAAATCAAATGAATTTTAGGAGTCAGTCCAGTAAAAACGAGACACACTTGCGGGAAAGATTGAGACCAAAAAGGCGGCGTGGACCAGGTAATGGAAGGCCTGTTAGGTGGTGGTGGTGGTGGTGGTGGTAGTGGTGGTAGTGGTGGTGGTGATGGTGGTGGTGGTGCTAGTGGTGGTGGTCAAGGTAACTTACGAATAAAGGACACCATTTCGGGAAAGCCACAGGAAAATCTCGCTACGGTGACGAGGCGCCTGGGTGGCCCTCTCCCTCTCCACAGTTCCTTTTCTCCGCCTCGCTTCACCACTCAGTCGTGTCCTGGTGACCCACAGTAGGCGTCGGGTTCCCGGCGTGGATGTCCGGATCACTCCCGATTTCCAGATGGTGGCGGCGTCAGCTGTCTTATTTATGTCCATCTCCTGATCTCATTGCAGCGTATCAAAATGTTTCAGGGGGGGTCGTGTGCCAGCCCGCGTCTTATCAACTAAAGATCACGTTACTCGAGTCATACTCATTGGACTCGCTATGAAATGTTATCTTCTTTGTGTTTCGTAGACAGTTTTCCTTCTCCCCTGTCATTCCCTGCCTGTGGGACATGTGCAGTATTACTTGTGGCTCCTCCGACGACGTTCTGTCTATTTTGTCCGATATTTCACCTTGGGCATACCCGGGCACGTGGGCACTCGAGAGGAGGCGGAGGGAAAACTGACTGTGGTGTCCAGAAACATTCTCGACATGTTGATTTTATGAACCTCCAGAGTAGCAGTAGCTCTAGTGGTGGTGGTGGTGGTAGTAGTAGTAGTAGTAGTAGTAGTAGTAGTAGTAGTAGTAGTAATAGTAGTAGTAGTAGTAGTAGTAGTAGTAGTTGTAGTTGTTGTTGTTGTTCTTGTTGTTAGTGGTGGTGGTTTCGTTGTTGTTGTTGTTGTTGTTGTTGTTGTTGTTGTTGTTGTTGTTGTTGTCGTCGTCGTCGTCGTCGTCGTCGTTGTTGTTGTAGTTGTTGTTATTGTTGTGGTGGTGGAGATGGTCACCCTGGTGGCTGTGGTGGTGGTGGTGGTGGTGGTGGTGGTTACGGTAGAAATAGTTATAGCTGCTGTTGTTGTTGTTGTTACTTTTGTTGTTGTTGCTTTTGTTGTTGTTGCTTTTGTTGTTCCTATTTCTGCTGTTGTGAACGAAGTTATAGCTGCAAATGTAATATTATTATTATTGCTCTTGTTGCTGTTGTTTGTATCAGTGAGTTGTTCTTTTGTTTAACGTTGTTGTTGTGTTGTCGCTTGTGTTGGTTATGTTATTCTTCTTTTTCTTCTTGCTGGTGTTGTTGTTGCTATTGTTTCTGTTGTTGCTGCTGCTGTTACTGTTTTTACTGTAGCTTTGATATCGTCATTATCATCATCAGCAGCCGCAGCAGCAGCACAACAGCAGCATCAGCAGTGTGTGTGTGTGTGTGTGTGTGTGTGTGTGTGTGTGTGTGTGTGTGTGTGTGTGTGTGTGTGTATTTTGAGAGCAGAAGTGTTTGTATTTTCTTTTTTTTTATGTGTGTGTGCTTTTTCCAAGAAACCATAAATGGTTTACAGCACACCCTGACGGGTAAACGAGACATAAAAAAAAAACTTTAAGCTTTATCACGTAAAATACTAGACCACACACACGCTCACACACACACACACACACACACACACACACACACACACAGAATCTAACCAAGCAGCAACACAACCGGATACACTGTGCAAGCCAAATATAAAAATTTCGTGATTTTATGTCTTCCTTAGGCAGGGGCATAAAATGTTTTATAACATTCCATTGTTTTAGGCCTAACGAGGCTTCCAATATATAAGAAGGAGCCTCCAAGATTATGGAAAATAAACTGGCACTGTCATCTAGGCCTGAGGCATCGTTCAAGGTTGATACTGGATTTCCTCTCGTTTAAATAAGTGTGGGAAGTAATGCATATAATTTTCTATCCATATACACGTTTTACCTCAGTGCGATTCCATCCAGTCCATGCCGGTGGTGGGGCGGCGTGTGCGAGAAGCACTCACGGGAACACTGGCAGAATCAGGAGACCATTGTGTGTTGTTCAAGGTGAATTAACCCAAATGAAAACTGGTAGAAAATATCATGGCAGAAGAGAAAGGAAACGAACAATGGCTAATGAAAACTAGAAATAATGAAAACACTGATGAAAACACACAGTGATGAAAAGGAACACACGACCAGCATGGGCATTGTTCTCCCTCTGCATTTTTATCTTACTTAAGCCACAAACTCCACCTCCTAGATCCAACTGTCTCCAGCCATGGACGCTGATATGCCGCTAGTCTCTTCTTCCTCAAGATCTACAAGTCATCATCATCATCATCCTGATCTATGTTACCGCTGTGTTCATTTTTTTGTCGGCTGTCTGTCTATTCCACACCACAAAAAAAAAAAAATAAATAAATAAAATATATAAATAAATAAATAAATAATAGATGCTCTAAGCTGCGGAGCGGCGGGGGGCATCTGATTATTAGACGCGTCGCAGACTTGGTCATACGGAGCTCGCCTCCACACGCCACGCCAACTGTCGCGCCGTCGTGATGGTTGCGGCGAGTGATATGTTGCTATAAATGACTCTGTGTTTTCAATATGTGGAGTTTTATCTTCATTCTGATCGCGCTATCATGTTCACGAGAGTATTTTTTCTACTTAAGTGTAATAATATATTTCAGCATTCAATGCTAAATTGTTGAAAATAGCGAGCATAAGTAAAACACATAAATCTTCACAGTTCAACTCATCGTAATACCATTTTCCTTTTTGTTTTGTTAATTTTTTTTTTATCATACATCTTGATTTTATGTTCACTGGTGAGTCTGGTGGTGTCCACCAAAGCTGGTTATCCAGTATATGCAGTGAATTATAGCATATAATTCACACATTTTGCGCGCACGATAACTTGAAATGTGCAAAACACGGCAAAGCAGTGAGTCTGATGAAGAAATGTCATATGAAAGATGCGCCGTCAAAAGTTTCCTAATGGGAGGTGTTTCCGAGACTGAAATCGCAATTTTTGTATGCGATGGACACCAAAAGGTGCTCCTGGCCAGATTCTCCAGGGGCCAGGCGGAGCGGTGGGTCATGGAGATGTGTGATAACAAAATTAGAACCCCCTCGCTCTGCTCGGGAAATAAATAAATAAATATTTATATAATTATATAAATAATAATAATAATAATAATAATAATAATAATAATAATAATAATAATAATAATAATAATGATAATAACATTATAAATAATAATAATAATAATAATAATAATAATAATAATAATAATAATAATCATCATCATAATAATAATATAAATAATAATAATAATAAAATAATAATAATAATAATAATAATAATAATAATAATAATAATAATGATTATAATAATGATAATAATAATAATGACATGTCATCGAGTTCCTTGTCAGTCCTGTTTTGTTTGAACATCTCTAGTCTGCAACTCTCTTACTGTAATTGTCCTGTCCATCTCCATTTTACTTTCATCTCATTTATACAATCTCCCCAACTTCACTTGCTGCATAATCCATTTTTTTTTTCTTATCTCTCCTCGTTAAACCAAGTATCGATATATTTTTTTTTCGATATTCTAAAGTTTTCATTACACTCCACATTTCCCTTCAAGAATACTTACTTTTAAACTCTACCTTAGTTCAGTCACTCATATCATCAGCATGCCAAATGCCAAAAAACTAAATGGAAATCATATCGACACGTAGGTATTTTTCTCCCATTTCTTTAAGGGCGAGTGGCGTGGCGTGGCCCGGGATTGAGGCAATTTCCGGATGTTTGTCGACTTTGTTCCTACTTCAGTGGCACGTCAAGGGAGAGAGAGAGAGAGAGAGAGAGAGAGAGAGAGAGAGAGAGAGAGAGAGAGAGAGAGAGAGAGAGAGAGAGAGAGAGAGAGAGAGAGAGAACATTAGATATCTCCTAAATACAATCATAAAATCGTTGTGTATTTAAGAGCGCCGGTAGGTAAAGGATTTAAAGAACAGAAATTCGAAAGAGAGGGAAAAGTGTTCGATCCAATTATAGACAGATATATTGCGTGAGACACTGTTTTTCCATTTTTTGTCCTTTGAGGGGAGAGGGGAGAGCTGGAAATGGGAAGAGGTAGGTAGTAGGAAGAGAGGTGAGGGGAGAGATGGGTAGAAAAGGTTAGTAGCAGGATAGGGGAAGCTATGGGAGAGAGATGAGGGGAAGAGCTGGATACGGGAGAATGTAGGTAGTACGAGAAGTGGGGAGGGGACATGGGAGAGGAGAGGGGTAGGCAGGAACAGTGACAGGGGACACAGGGGAGGGGAGAGCTGAAGTTGGAGAGAGGTGAGGGGAGAGCTGAGTCGTGGACAGTGGTAAGGCGGCGAGGTGAGGGGAAGAGGGTGATGGGGAGAGAGGAAGGACTGAGGGGAGCGCTGTGGCTGGTACGGACAGAAGCGAGGGGAAGAAATGCAAGATAAAAACTCGTACAATGCTCCGATGTTGTCAGCGCCAGCCACGCTCCAGGCCAGCAAAACATTCCGTGCCTCATGCGTTACGGCGTGAATTAATGCACCTCAGCCTAAATAAGAAGCAAATCAAATAAAAGGAAATGAAAAGAGAAAGTATCATAAAAATCTGAGTAACAACAAGCAACAAGTCATAATGATGGGTAGGTTAAGTTAGATTAGATTAGGATACGTTAGGCTAGGCTAGATTAAGTTAGGATGATTAGGTTAGGTTAGGTTAGGTTAATTAAGGTCAGGTAGGTTAAGTTAAGTTAGGATATTTTAGGTTAGGTTAAGTTAGGTTGGTTAGGTTAGGTTACGTTAACTAAGGTCAGGTAGGTTAAGTTAGATTAAGATAAGTTAGGTTAGG
This sequence comes from Scylla paramamosain, assembly GCF_035594125.1. Classification (NCBI taxonomy): domain Eukaryota; kingdom Metazoa; phylum Arthropoda; class Malacostraca; order Decapoda; family Portunidae; genus Scylla; species Scylla paramamosain. The sequence continues at coordinate 343,665 of NW_026973756.1, forward strand.
TTAAGTTAGGTTGGTTAGGTTAAGTTAATTAAGGTGAGGTCAGGTCAGCTCAGGTCAGGTTTGTTAGGTTAGGTTGGGTTAATCAGGATAGTTTGGATTAGTTTAGTTTATATTAAGTTAGATTAGATCAGGATAGTTTAGTTTTGTTCAGTTCAGGTTAAGTTAATTTAAAAACGTCATCGATAAACTGAACACAAATCTTCACTCGGCACGCCTGAGTCTCGCTGATCGCGTGTCGTGAGCGGCAAGGCGAAGCAAAAGCCGACCATTATGAAATTAAATGAGAAATTAAGGAAACACGAATCCTGTTTTACCGATTAGCAAAGGAACCCTCATTGCAATTCATGTTTGTTTCCTTAGTGTTGAAACCTTCCCCTCTCCCTCCCCCACCCCCCTCTCTCTCTCTCTCTCTCTCTCTCTCTCTCTCTCTCTCTCTCTCTCTCTCTCTCTCTCTCTCTCTCTCTCTCACTTCCTCTCCTCTAAATCCTTCTCTTCTTCCATCCGTCCTTTCTTTTCACTGATTATTTTCCTTCGTCTCCCCTCTGTGTCATTCCCTCCTTCCCTCCTTTCTTTTATTCACCTCTTTTTCCTCCTACCTTTTTAACTTTTCTTCCATTCCTCTCTCCATCTTTCTCTTCCTCCTTCCGGCCTTTGTTCTCATCACTAATTCTTTTCCTTATTGCCTTCTTTCTTTTCCCTCCGTCTCATTCTCTCCTTTCCTCCTTTCTTTCATTTGCCTTTTTTTTTCTTTCCTCCATTCCTTTCCAACTGACTTTTCATTTCTCTCTCATTCCTTCATCCTTCCCTAATTACTTCCTTCATTTCCCTTCCTTCCTTCGTTCCTGCCCTCCATCTTCTTTCCTTCCTTCATTTCTACCTCCACTTTCCTCTTTCTCCTTCTTTCCCGTGTTTTCTCCTCCTCCTCCTCCTCCTCCTCCTCTTTCCCTCTCGCTACGTTTCACGCAACATCTGGTGAAGGAAGAGCAGAGGATGATTCTCTCTCTCTCTCTCTCTCTCTCTCTCTCTCTCTCTCTCTCTCTCTCTTTCTCTCTGTACCTTCGTGAGTTTTAAAGTTTCTATTCAAATGAAGTTAAGTTTTCAAAGGAATTAACTTAATGCTTCATATCAAAGTTTATGAGAGAAACAAAGGCACTGAAGTTTTCAAGTACAGTACATGACGGTGGGAAGTTTTTTTTTTTTATTTTATCTTACTTTATTTTGCCTTTATTGGTCTTCCCATTAAATGTTAAAATAGTGATGAAAGTACGGTGTGCTCTCTCTCTCTCTCTCTCTCTCTCTCTCTCTCTCTCTCTCTCTCTCTCTCTCTCTCATCAGTCTGTTTGTCTGCCAATATATCTATTTATTTATTTATTTGCTACTACTACTACTACTACTACTACTACTACTACGAGAGAGAGAGAGAGAGAGAGAGAGAGAGAGAGAGAGAGAGAGAGAGAGAGAGAGAGAGAGAGAGAGAGAGAGAGAGAGAAATAATAATAATAATAATAATGATAATAATAATAATAATAATAATAATAATAATAATAATTCTATATTTTCATGTAACATGGTTATTCTTAGTTATTCTTACATAAGGTGCAAAATAAAACAAATAAAAAAAGAAAGAAAAGAATGAGGTGCCTAAAATAAAAAGACCTACCTAAGATAAAAGATGATCTAAGATAAAAAAAAAAAAATTTCAATTTAGATTTAAAGGTTTGCAGGCTCCCCGAGTTGTTGATAGAAGAGGGCAGATTGTTTCAAAGTTTGTGCCCTGACACAGCAGTGGCCCTCACCCCTGAGTCAGTGCTGGCTTTGGGTGTGTGCAAGTCACTGAGCTGCCTTGTTGTGCTGCTTGTTTTTTCCATGACACTGGGAAATTTCATGTGCCATTCAGGATATAATCCATATACAACTTTATACATTGTTGTACATTTTTCAAAAGTGTGCTTGTCTTTTACTGTCATGCATTGTAGATCTTTAAATACGGGAGTGACGTAATCATATTTCCTGCGCCCCCCAGTAGCTACTTTAGCTGCTAAATTTTGCAGTTTTTGTATGTTTAGAAGCAGTTTTATTTGTGGAGTCCCATATACTAATGCAATAATTTATTAGGCTGAGCACCACAGACTCTACAATTAATGCCATACTTGGTTTATGAAAATTGTCACTCATTCTGTTGCTATACATCAGTATTCCAATGATTTTCTTATAAAGCTCGGTGATGTGTACATGGAGAAGCATGTATCTGTGGAAAAAACGGCCAGGTTCTTCACATGCGTCACCGGGTGGATATGGTTGCCTTCACAGTTAATGAATGTGTTTGTGGGAATACGTAATAGAATTTGCCTATTGCCAATAAAGATACATTGTGTTTTCTTTAGATTTAGCATAAGACCATTACTAAGAAAATATTGCTTCACATTGTGTAGTGTGTCTTCAGTTTTAGAGATGAGATCCCTGAGATTATTGACAGTGTCAGCCTGTACAAACTGGGTATCATCAGCACACTGGATTAGTCAGCACACGTTTAATTTGTCGTCCAGGTAATTAACGTAAATCGAGAACAGAATGTGGCCAAGCACTGAGCCTTGTGGAATCTCGTAGTCTACATTTGGATTATTAGACTGTGTTGCTCAAGCGTACCGACTGTGTTCTGTCTTTCATGTAACTTAAACCAGACGTTATCTATATTGAGTTTAATGCATTTACTTAGTAGAATCTCGTGGCTAACACTGTCAAAGGCTTTCGACAGATCACACAAAGTCAAAATTATTACTTTCTTTTGGTCCATGTTGCCACATATTTTATCAGTGATAGTAGAGAGAGCAGTTTCTGTTGATAGTTTTGGCCAAAATCCGTGTTGTGTGTTAGATATCAAGTGATTAAGTTCCAGAAATTTAATTACCTGATTAGCAAGTACTTTTTCTAATATTTTAGAGACAATGGATAAGAGTGAAATTAACCGAAAATTGCTTGGGTCGCTCGAGTCTCCGCTCTTAAAAATGGGGATTATAAGGTCATGTTTCCAGGCTGTGGGAAAGACGTCTTTAACTACTGAGGTAGTGATTATTCAAGGAATATGCGAGGCTATTATAGAAAGAGCATCCTTTATAAATTTCTTGGGAATGCCATCACTGCAAACAGAACTGGTTTCGTTCATGTCTTTTATCATGAGGATAACAGTGTCAGTGTGTGCTGGTTGAGGCCTGAAGGTGCTGTCCTCACCACTCATCCCAGAGGCTACATTCTCACAGATAGAATATTGCACATTTTCACAGTGGATGAGTTCCTGAGTTTTAGTATATGAATTATTACCAACATTAGCAAAATAAGAATTAAATTCCTTGGCTTTGTCGAGTACATTATCAAAATTAGAGGTAATGGAAATGTTTTTAGTGTTAGGGACTGTTTCTGTAATAGTTTTCCATGTTTTTTTTTAAATGCTGCCTTTATTGTTGAGAAAGTCATCGTGATAATATTTTGCTTTGCACTCACCAATGAGGGTTTTAACTGGTTTGTTTTCCTGTTTGTATTGTTGTTGCAGATGAGCGTTATGCCCATCGTATTTTAGTTTTGCTCGAGTAATATTTCCAATATTCATAGCTTCCTGGATTGAGTTGCTCGTCCATGGTGCAAATGGTCTTGTGATTTCTTTAGTAACAAGGGGCACATTCGTTTAAACAGTTAATAAAATTTGCGTTAAAAATATCTACATGCGTATTTACGTCGTCTGTACTTAAAACCATATGAAAATTGTGCGTCTTCTGAAGAAGCCTAAAACAAAATTTCTCTTTGGTATGATGACCAACGTGTGGAAATGTTGGAATAGCTGGCGATCTCTTAGGTTTGCTGATATCTGTCATAATACTTGTGAGGTGATGATCAGCAGTCTGTTGTGGCACAGCATCACAGGAGCATACAGTGTCGGGCTTGTTAGTAATAGCAAGATCTGATAAAGAGTTGAAGATGTTGGCGTAACTCTCGTTGGTTTATCATTTACTTGAGTTAACTTGTTGCTCTTTATGATCTTAGATATCTTGCTATTACCAACAAGTAAGTTGTCATTGAAATCACACAATATAAAGAATGTCTTATTCTTCGTACTAATTAATCTAAACATGTCTTGTATGCATTCAAAAGCAGTGGCAGAGGCTTTACGGTGTGGGTACATGCAACCAATTATTATGGCTGGCTGCTTCCAGAAATCTTCAATGTCCACTTGTTTGGGGACGTTCAAGTTAATGATATTGAGTGTTAAGACATTCTTTACATAGATACATACACATACATAAATACATAGATACATACACCGCCTCGCCGCCGCTGTGTGTGTATGTACTGGTAGTAGGGGCGCCCTCCTCGTTACCCCATCATGTCTTGCTCCCTTTGTCGCTGGCCTGCTGGGTTTATAATAGAAAGGGGCTCGTCGTTGGAATGCAGGGCGGGGCTGGGAGGTAGTGAGGGAGCTCTGGGGAGCTCTGTGAGTCGAGGCGTTGCGGGCGTATGATCTGCCTTGTTGACTTGGCCTGATGTGAATGCGTGAGGCAGCCTGACGTTCTTGGGATAATGGGCGGTGCTCAGCGTTCTCAGCAGGTGCTCTGGTTCCCAGTGTGGAGTTGTCGCGACCCACGGACCTTTTTTTTCCTTTCGTTGTGCTTTGTGTGTGTTAATATTTTTTTCATTAATATTTTTCTTGACTTCTTCCCAGTGTGTGCAAAGACAGAAGTGTGGGTGTTGCTTTTTAATGGTGCTCAGTAGCTTGATTACACCCAGCCTATTCAGTTCTGGTGGGAATTTTTTTCCATGTCAAAGCACACATCATCAACCTCACCTGTGCTAAGTATGAATGCAGGGGCAGTTTTAATGGTATTTATTCCATTAGCTTCACCCCATTTCATTAAATGCTCGTTTCAGTCAAGTGTTTTTGCTTGTACTTCCTGAGTCATGGGTGGTGGCACGAGCTGACACACATGCACCTTCATAACACTAACTTTTTTCCTTCAATGCAGCGATCAAACAGTCTAAATTGTTTAGTATTGCTGTAGGTGTACACGGAGCATGGATGGGGAAGAGGACCCGTTCGCAATACACCACCTCTCTCTGCCCCGATTTGCGCCTCCTGGCTGTGGCTGGCGCGACACCCCACGATCTGCAATCTAAATTCACCAAACAGAAGACTACGGCTGACATTCCTGTAAGGTTCCTTATAATTATTCAAATATCCATCCATTTTCTCGACTGCGATAGCTCAAAAGGAATCCAAATAAATTAATTATCTATTTTAGGCGGAAAATTAACCCTCCATTGGTTTTACAGGGAAGTTTTAAGGGCAAGTAAATTATATTAATTCTCCCTACCAATATTGAACATAATAATGCATTACCTTTCAATAGAAGATATTTTACGCGAGTTTCCCTTCTAATACTCTGAAATAGCTGACGTTTTTCTTTCCGTCCCGGGAGTTTTAAGGGGGAGCCTCACTAAATCGAGTAAATTATTCCCATTTTCTTTCCCACGGTGCCTCGAGGTGCCAATCATTTATTATTTATTTAAAGATGGGTACTACATTAGCCTGCCTCCACATTACTGGTAGCTCACCTGACTCAGTGATTTCCTAAAGACAGAAACTAACGGCTCACTAATAACCTCTTTGCATTCCTTAAGTACTCTGGGATATATTTCATCAGGTCCTGGTGTCTTGAACTTTTTAGCCTATCTATCTCCTGTTCCACTATCTCCCTAGTTATGGAAATATCTGTCAGGTTCTCATTCTCATCTGCTCTAAACATCTGTTCACTATCTGGCATATCCTGCATGTTTTCCTGGGTGAAGATAGTTAATAGATACTCATTCAGAAGTTTACTAATCTCCTCCCCAGAAATAACCAGCTCCCCATCTGCTGCCTTTAATGGACCTACTGTATCCTTATTCTTCGTCCTGTATACCTGATAAAGTACCTTGGGATCCGTCTTCGCCTGGCTGGCTACCTTTAATTCATAACTGCTCTTAGCTTTCCTCGTTAACTTCCTGACTGTTTTAACTAATTCATTATACTGTGACCTTAAAACTTCTTCACCTGCCCTTAATCTCTTATATATACTTCTCTTACGCCCTATATAATGTTTTAACCTAGCAGTCATCCATTTTGAGTCATTCTTCTGTGATCTTATTGCCCTACAGGGATATTTGCTAACTGACCTGTATGAACTTTATCTACGAAATATCTACACAATTTATCTACATTTACCTCACCTAATCCCCTCATCTCGGCCCTTACCATCCTCCCCACTCCCTCATCTACTCGTCTCGACCTCACCTTTCTCATTTCAGCATAACCTGACCTTCCAACATGCTCACACCTATCTCCCCCTCCCTCTCTCCTCCGCCCCTTGCGGACACATCTTCCCTCCTCTTGTCCTACACTCTCACACCTCACCTCACCTCTCTCATCTTGCCTTCTCTCTCTCAACTCCATTCCGGACCTGAACTCACCCTGCATCCGTTGCCAGTCCACTCCTTGGAGGTACCTTTTTAATTCCTCGAAATCTGCTCTCCTAAAGTCAAGTATTTTACTAGTGTTTTTGCTTCTAAAAGTTTCTTCCCATTTTAAATTGTACCTGATTTCCCTATGATCACTGTTACCTAGCTGTCCTCCAACCTCTACCTGCGTGACTGTGGGTGGTATAGACATACTGTTAAATTCTGAGCCATCCTTGCTAGCAATGTGTATTAGGCGAGTAGGACAGGGAATAAAACGTGTGAGTCCTAAGACAGCTGGAGCAGAACTAAAGTGTACCACACCTGCTATTTATTTCATTGGCTTCGACACAGATTAAAAATACACAGTGTGAAACCTCAAAACCCCGAACATCTGAGTAACTCAATTGAACCCCGAATAAACCCACCAACGTATCATTATGTTTCGGACCCAACACCACCACTGAAACTAATGATGGGTATATACAATACAACACACATTAAATCAATACACACTCCTGTTTTAACTATCTACACACCCATAATAACTTTACTGAAATCACAAAGCTTTACTTTAGGTACAGGTTTAGTGAACATATCAGCAATATTTTGATCAGATGGTACATAGTTAAGTTGCACTACACCTCTCTGAACCTCTATCCTAATAAAATGGTATCTAATATCTATGTGCTTTGATCTCTGATGCTGGACAGGGTTTTCAACTAATTTTATGGCACCTTGGTTATCACAGTGTATAGTACATGTCATTACATAGATCAGACTTCCAACTAATCCTCTATACATATTGATATCAGCCAGTTTTGATTCACTAGAACTAATACATACTTTGTTCACATCCATGTTACATGGAGTATAGGCAGGTTTACAATGTTGCATACCAAATTTCTCAAGGATCTTTTCCACATATTTAGTTTGATTCATTTTAATTACATTATCATCACACACAAACTGTATACCTAGATACCAGGAAATTTTGCCTAGATCTTTCATCCTAAATTTATCACCCAGACTTTCCTTCATGTTCTTCAATTTTGCATCACTGCTGGCCGCAATTATTATGTCATCAACCCAAACTAATATATTGGTTACCTCATCATCAGTAATTCTGGTATAAAGACATGGGTCAGCAAATGACTGAGTTAAACTTAGGTCAACCAAATATGAGTGCAACAGTGAACTCCAATTTCTACCCCTTTGTTTGAGACCATACAAGGATTTCTTTAATTTGTACACCAACTTCTCGCCACCATTACCCTCCACACAGAAACCCTTGGGTTGTTCAACATAAATTTCACAATCAATAGGTGCATTTAAGTAGGCAGTTTTTACATCCATTTGATGAACAACCAGGTCATGTTGTACAGCCAACTGCATTAAAGTTCTTACAGATGTGATCCTAGTAGTTGGGGAAAATGTTTCGTGTTAATCTATACCTGCCTCCTGAGAGTAACCCTTAGCAACAAAACGAGCCTTGTACCTTGTCTCATTGTTAGGGTTAAACTTCAGGTCATATACCCACCTACTTCCCACAGCTTTTCTACCTTCAGGCAAAGTAGTAAGCTCAAAAGTCTCATTATCCTTTAGAGCTTTCATTTCCAATTCCATAGCTTCTCGCCATTTATCAGAATCAGGAGATGCAATAGCATCTTGATATGTATAAGGTACACTGGCTAGTTTATAGCAATAGTCAACAGTACAATTCACAATACTATCCAAAGCCTCATCCATTTCATCACCAACAATACAGTCACCAAAATATATGGGTTTACGTTTTACTCTTTCTGACCGCCTTAAACACACACTGTCCTCTGTTTGGTTACCAACTTCTGGGCTAGCTTCAGTGTCAGTACTACGTGTTGTAGTCCAGTCACATTCACTACCCCATGCTACATCTGAACTTACATCTACGCTAGGCCTGGTAAATTTGACACATCCAACTTTCCTTACTGTACCAGTCTTTGGAAAATATACAAGGTATGCTGGACTAGACTTATCATAGCCTACAAAAATTCCATCCTCACTCGGGGCACCAAGTTTTTTCTTCTGTTGTACATAGGCATAACATACAGAACCAAAAATGTGCATATTACTAATATTTGGCTTTTTACCTGCAAAAGCCTCGAATGGAGTCTTCTTAATCCTAAGGTTATAACATCTGTTTCTAATGTAAGCAGAGGCCATAACGGCATACGTCCACAGAAACTTTGGCAGACCAGACTCTATTAGTAAACATCTGGCCATTTCAAAAAGAGTACGCCAGCCTCTTTCAGCGGTACCATTTTGGTGAGGTGAGTAGAGAGAAGACATTTCATGCTTGATTTTATTTTCCACGAGTAAATCTGCGAATGCATTAGAAGTAAATTCCGTACCTTCATCACTTCTGAGACATTTCACTGAGCCATAGGGAGAAATGTCTGCTATGAAATGCTTAGTTGCCTGTAAGGTGTCACACTTATATTTGAGGAAGTATATCATGATAAGACCGGAGTAATCATCAACAAAACTGAGTGCATACTTAAAACCGTCCTTGGCAACAGGATCAATGGGACCAGCTAGGTCACAGTGTACCATATCTAGTTTAGCTTTTGAACGCTCATCAGCTTGTCTGTTTCTAAACCGAGTCATTTTCCCTTTAACACAAATGCCACAATCAAAGTCCTTTTTGTCACTAATTTTCACCCCGTTCACTACACCTTCAAGTTTCAAAATATCACTCACATTACAATGACCGAGAATTTCATGCCACTGTCTCAATGTATAGGACGCCCTATTTGAACACACAGTATTGTTTAAGAAATACAGTCTACCATGCTTAACTATGTCAAACTTTGTACCGTTTGTAGATGTTAACTCTGCAGAATTTGGTTTAAACTCGATTGATGCACCCTTCTCAGTGGCAGCTTGAACCGAGAAAATATCTTGCTTGAAGGAAGGTACATAGAGCATTTTCCAGAATTGTTGTATGAACATTACCACAAGAGTCTACAAGGGTAACACAGGCATCACCCTTCTTTTTAACCAGATTATTTGTTCTACTACCATCAGCTAGTTCAATAAAATGTCTCTCAGGATCAAATTGCTTGTCAAAACACACAAATTTGGAGTCATCATTGATTATATGAGTAGTTGCACCACAGTCCACCATTAACTTGTTAACCACAACACATGATTCAGTCTCTGATCTCCGAAGCCCCACTTTAAACACAAAACTGTGGCTCTGACTGTCATAATCATCACTATAATCTTTTACGTTCCTGGCAGAGTCTTTACCACTGTTACCCCCCCGAACTCTTCCAACAAAACTTCGTATCGTGGGAGTTATTCCTGCAGTTCTCACACCATCTTCTTAAAGTCTGGTTCGGTCTAGAGACACGGCAGTCGACCGATTTGTGACCCTGAAGACCGCACTTGAAACACGTACCACTGAATTTACGAGACTCTATCCTCATCACTCTGTCACTGTCACTTTTGTCGCCGCACGACTTCTCTGTCTCCTCGAAACTTCTGAGAGACACCTTGAACTCAGCAAATGTCAATGCCTTTTCTCTTTGTGTAATTACAGTCATAAATGGCTTGAATTCCGTAGGTAAACCCTTAAGCACCATTGCCACCAACAAGCTGTCACTAATAGTTTCACCAGACGTTTTAAGTGCAGTTGCCGCCGTCTCGGCTCGAATCACATAGTCTGTAACACTCTCGTTTTCTCCCTTAAGCAACGTTGTGAGCTCCGTGTACAGTGATATGACCTTGGGTTTACCTTTCGATAAGTAGTGTTCCCGTAAAATCCTCAGTGCCTCACGTCCATCGTCCTTCGCATCACGCATCACAAGGGATAGACTACGGTCATCCAGGAACTGAATCAACTCCGCAAATGCCTCGGCATTTTTGGTAACGTCTGCAGCAGTCGTACTTGATGCAGGAGGATCAATCACATTATGCAGTTTCTGTAGCCGCATGTAGCCCAAAAACTTCACTTCCCATAACTCGTACTTGCGCTCATCACCGTCAAAATACAGTCTGTTCCTGGGCCCATAACCTGTTACACTCTGAGCCATCCTTGCTAGCAATGTGTATTAGGCGAGTAGGACAAGGAATAAAACGTGTGAGTCCTAAGACAGCTGGAGCAGAACTAAAGTGTACCACACCTGCTATTTATTTCATTGGCTTCGACACAGATTAAAAATACACAGTGTGAAACCCCAAAACCCCGAACATCTGAGTAACTCAATTGAACCCCGAATAAACCCACCAACGTATCATTATGTTTCGGACCCAACAAATACACTAACTAAATTTAATGACGTTTTTTTCAATTTAAGACTCAAGATGAACACCTGCTGGAATAAATCACACACACACACACACACACACACACACACCTCCTCCCACTCGCCTAATGTAAGATGTCGTTGTTCACAGACTGACCTGACTAACTGTGGATGCAATGTCACCGGGAATTACTCAGGTCGCGTCCTCCAGGTGACAGGGTGGCTACACAGGTGATGCGCCTCAAAGTCGTGGCGCAGAGGTACCAGCATGTGGGGGGCGTTGGATCAGCTGAGGAGTTGGTGAGCGTAGCGTGGCACCTCCGAGGAAGAGTGTGAGAGAGCGTGAGAATATTACCTTATAGATTTTCTTGTTATATTTTTATTATATATATATATATATATATATATATATATATATATATATATATATATATATATATATATATATATATATATATATATATATATATATATATATATATATATATATATATATATATATATATATATATATATATATATATATAAATATATATATATAAATATATATATATATATATATATATA
>NW_026973756.1:357500-369205 GCF_035594125.1 Scylla paramamosain
ATATATATACATATATATATATACATATATATATATACATATATATATACATATATATATATATATATATATATATATATATATATATATATATATATATATATATATATATATATATATATATATATATATATATATATATATATAATATTGTTTTGTCTTTATTTTTTTTTATTTTTCCTGTATGTCATGTTTAGTTTTATCTGTTGCCTTGTCTTCCTATATTTATTTTTATTTGGTAGTTTATTAATATATTTATTCATTATTTTCTTTTAATGCGTATGCGTGAGGAAGACTTGCAAAAGGCAAAAAAAAAAAAAAAACTATTTAAATATCCATAGTTTCTGCTTACAAAGTACCACAGCAATAGAAATCTGATCTTTAACATTTGCATCTCATTATTATCTTCATATATTACATACTACCATTGCTTCATCATTCCTATAGAAAAAAAAAACATACAAAATTCTTGTCATGCCACTTTGAAATAAAAGAGATGAGGTCACACTATTCCTTCCTCTAGATGCTGTTCATGGCGGCTCCCAGGACCACCCTCAGCCTGGCCAGCGGGCATGAGGGCCAGGCGGGGCAGTGGTGGCGGCTGTGGTTGAGAGGCGGTGAGGAAGAGCGCGGCAAGCCCTCCAGTGGTGACCCCGCGCCGCCTCAGCTTGACCAAGGTGTGTAAGTGTGTGTGTGTGTGTGTGTGTGTGTGTGTGTGTGAAGAGGTGGAGCTGATGGGCCTCGCAGTGTATTGAGTGTACGTATACATTTTTATTAAACAGGGAATTATTGTTATTATTATTATTATTATTATTACTATTATTATCATTATTATTATTATTATTATTATTATTATTATTATTATTTGGTGGTTTAGATCCTCTGCAAAACCTATATTGCTTTTCATTATCTCAAATCAAAATTAAATAGCACTGCGCAAGATATGACCGTTAGTTAAGATTTTTTCGGTTAAATTTAATGTTAGGATGGGAAAAAAAAGAAAAAGAAAAAGGAAGAAATAAAAATTGCATAAAATATGAAAGGCATTGCTATAGTCGGAGTCGTAATTTTCCTTTCTAAAAGATGCAACCATAGATTTCTTTATAAAGGAGTCTATGATATACCTTGAGGCAACGAATTAAAAGGATTGTTTATACCTCGCATAGAGCGAGACGCAGCCGGAACCGAGGCAGGACGGGGCGTGGTGGTGCGCACTCAGTTCTCTGAATCCATCTTTGGCGTATCTGTGGACTCGCTGATGCCGGGGAAGCGTCGGCGTCTCCCTGAACCTCACCGTCACGCCACACACTGGGTAGGTTTGCAGTCATGTGTTTGAAGGTGCCAATACTTCATTTGTTTCGAAAAAAGTTTTCTGTAAAATGTCTTTTTAAGAACTGATAGATTACATTAGACAATTGTTTATAACCATGAGTCCTCTTGTAACTTTCAGAGAACACTGGCAGGTGAGCCTACATGTGCCAATTATCTCTACAGCCCTCGAGAGTGGGAGACGAAGCTCTGGAAAAATCAGGGCAAGCAACATTGGGAAGTTAATGGGGAAGTCAAGTCTACCAAATCTGACATATCGTTAGAATTCGTTCACTTCAAGCAGGAGAAGCAGGACGAGGAGACTCAGGTCACGGATGACAGAGGTGAGGCTGGCAGGTGTGATGCTGAAGGTTGTGGGGACGGCAATGTCAAGGAGCCAAAAGCCAAGTCGCGGCACCACGTCAGACAGTGATTGCGACTCAGATTTAAGAAAAGAACAGACAGTAGACCAGAATGAAGTTTGTAGTGGTCGAGATCATAAATCAGAAGACTTAAAGCAAAATGATCCTGATTCCATAATGGTAAATGTAGACGAAGAATGTTCCAGGAAAGCGGAGTGTGATGGACCGGAAGAGTCAGTGTCAAGTGACGCTGTTCAAGAGACTACACAAAAATTAACTTCCCGGGTTTTCAGCCTTTCTTCCAACATGAAGACTTACGGTAAGTACGTCCACACTTCATGTAGAACGAAATTTGACTATTAAGGCAAAATTTAATGACACGTTTCTTATGATGTTAGTAAGTCCTTTTATTCAGGTCTTTTTATATACTTGATTTCTTGCAAATAAGAAATTTATAATTAAAAAAGTTGTTCGCTATACCTTTTGAAATCATAACTATTTGGATAGTACTGTTCTAATATTTTTTGTCGGTCGCGTCATCAGTGCCACAGTAGTGTACTTGAGTTGTTTACTTACCTGTACCTCACGACACCCTCCCTTTATCTCCCTCCACGCACCGCACGCATAGTCTCATCTGACGGAGGACGCTGGATCTCGGGATCCTGCAGCGCACACACCTGGCATTCTGTCCTCGCCTTGGCTGGAACTTGAACCGTGAGTGAACCGGAGCCTGAGAAGCGAAAGTTCAAAGCAAGAGAGAAAGAGAGAGAGAGAGAGAGAGAGAGAGAGAGAGAGAGAGAGAGAGAGAGAGAGAGAGAGAGAGAATGATGATTTAAACTATACAAGAAAAATATTGCAATAGACTTTTTTTTATCACTCGGAATTCTAGAAATATTTCGGTTCAATCGTGACTGGACTGGGTGGGAGGTAGCGTGGCGGTGTGGTGTTGGGATGTATTGATGGTGATGGATACCGGTCCTGCAGAAAAGGTGGTAGTCATGGCGGTGGATACCTGTCCTAAAGCGACAGGTGGTGGCATTGGATACCCATCCAGCAGGGCAGGTGGTGGCAGTAGATACCCGTCCACAGGACAGGTGGTGGTAGTAGATACCCGTCCAGCAGGACAGGTGGTGGCGGTGGGATACCCGTCCAGCAGGACAGGTGATGGTAATGGCGGTGGATACCCGTCCAGCAGGACAGGTGGTGGCGGTGGATACCCGTCCAGCAGGACAGGTGATGGTAATGGCGGTGGATACCCGTCCAGCAGGACAGGTGGTGGCGGTGGATACCCGTTCAACAAGACAAGTGATAGTCATAGCGGTGGATACCCGCCCTGCAGAACAGATGGTTGCGGTGAATACTCGTCCTGCAGGACAGGCGGTGGCGGTGGATACCCGCTCTGCAGGACAGTGGTGGCGGTAGATAACCGTCCAGCAGGACAGGTGATGGTCATGGTGGTGGATACACGTCCAGCAGGACAGGTGGTGGCGGTGGATACCCGTCCAGCATGACAGGTGATGGTCAAGGCGCTAGATACCCGCCCTGCAGGACAGGTGGTGGCGGTGGATACCCGTTCAGCAGGACATGTGATGGTCATGGCGGTTCATACCCGTCCAGCAGGACAGGTGATGATCATGGCGGTGGATACTCGTCCAGCAGGAAAAGCGGTGGCGGCGGATACCCGTCCAGCAGGACAGGTGGTAGTCATGGCGGTGGATACCCGTCCAGCAAGACAGGAGGTGGCTGTGAATACCCGTCAAGCAGGACAGGTGGTGGCGGTGAATACCCGTCAAGCAGGACAGGTGGTGGCGGTGGATACCCGTCCAGCAGGATAGGTGATGTTCATGGCGGTGGATACCCGGCCTGCAGGACAGGTGGTGGCAATGGATACCCGTCCAGCAGGACAGGTGGTGGCAGTGGATACCCGTCCAGCAGGACAGGTGGTGGCAGTGAATACCCGTCCAGCAGGACAGGTGGTATAGCGGTGGATGCCCGTCCAGCAGGACAGGTGATGGTCATGGCGGTGGATACCCGTCCAGGTGATGACAGTGAATACTCGTCCAGGCGATGGCAGTGAATACCTGTACCGCAGGACAGGTGGTGGCCGTGGATAACCCTTCCCGCAGGACAGGTAGTGGAGGTGAATACCCGTCCAGCAGGACAGGTGGTGGCGGTGGATACTCGTCCTGCAGGACAGGCGGTGGCGGTGGATATCCGTCCAGCAGGACAGGTGATGGTCATGGCGGTGGATACCCGGCCTGCAGGACAGGTGGTGGCAAAGGATACCCGTCCAGCAGGACAGGTGGTGGCAGTGGATACCCGTCCAGCAGGACGGTGGATGACTGTCCAGGAGGACAGGTGATGGTCATGGCGGTGGATACCCATCCAGCAAGACAGGTGGTGGCGGTGGATTCCTGTCCAGCAGGATAGGTGGTGGTAATGGATACCAGCCCTGCAGGACAGGTGGTGGCGGGTGGATACCCGTCCAGCAGGACACGTGATGGTCATGGTGATGGATACCCGCCCTGTAGGACAGGTCGTGGCGGTGGATACCCGTTCAGCAAGACAGGTGATGGTCATGGCGGTGGATACCCATCCAGCAGGACAGGTGATGGTCATGGCGGTGGACACTCGTCCAGCAGGACAAGTGGTGGCGGTGGATACCGTCCAGCACGACAGGTGATGGTCATGGCGGTGGCTACCCGTCCAGAAGGACAAGTGGTGGCGGCGGATACCTGTTCAGCAGGACAAGTGGTAGTCATGGCGGTGGATACCCGTCCAGCAAGACAAGTGGTGGCTCTGCATAACCATCCAGCAGGACAGGTGGTGGCGGGGGATACCCATCCAGAAGGATAGGTGGTAGTCATGGCGGTGAATACCCTTCCAGCAAGATAGATGATGGTCGTGGCGGTGGATACCCGCCCTGCAGAACAGGTGGTGGCGGTGGATCTCTTCGTCCAGCAGGACAGGTGGTAGTCATGGCGGGGTGGATATCCGGTCCAGCAGGACAGGTGGCAGTCATGGCCGTGGATACCCGTCCAGCAGGATAGGGTGATGCAGGTCATGGCGGCGGGTATGGTGGATACCCGCCCTGAATGACACATGGTGGCTTAATAGATACCCGTCCAGCAGGACAGGTGGTGGCAGTGGATACCCATCCAGCAGTGACAGGTGGTGGGCGGTGGATGCTCCGTCCAGCTGGACCGGCAGATGGTGGTTATGGCGGTGGATACCCGTCTAGCAGGACAGGTGATGGCATTGAATACCAGCCCAGTAGGACAGGTGATGGCATTGAATACCAGTCCAGCAGGACAGGTGATGGCAGGTGAATACCCGTCCCGCAGGACAGGTGGTGGTCAGGAATAACCTTCCAGCATGACAGGTAGTGGCGGTGAATACCCATCCAGCAGGACAGGTGGTGGCGGTGGATACCCGTCCAGCAAGACAGGTGGTGGCGGTGGATTCCTGTCCAGCAGGATAGGTGGTGGTAATGGATACCCGCCCTGCCCAGGACAGGTGGTGGTGGTGGATACCCGTCCAGCAGGACAGGTGATGGTCATAGCGGTGGATACCCGGCCTTCAGGACAGGTGGTCGCTGTGGATATCCGTCCAGCAGGACAGGTGATAGTCACGGCGGTGGATACCCGCCCTGCAGGACAGGTGGTGGCGGTGGATACCCGTTCAGCGGGACAGGTGATGTTTATGGCGGTAGATACCCATCCAGCAGGACAGGTGATGGTCTGAGCGGTGGACACTCGTCCAGCAGGACAAGTGGTGGCGGTGGATACCCGTCCAGCACGACAGGTGATGGTCATGGCGGTGGATACCCGTCTAGTAGGACAAGTGGTGGCGGGGGATACCCATCAAGCAGGACAGGTGGCAGTCATGGCGGTGGATATCCGTCCAGCAGGATAGGTGATGGTCATGGCGGCGGGTATGGTGGGTACCCGCCGCCCTGCAGGACAGATGGTGGCAATAGATACCCGTCCAGCAGGACAGGTGGTGGCAGTGGATACCCATCCAGCAGGACAGGTCGTGGCGGTGGATGCCCGTCCAGCTGGACAGGTGGTGGTCATGGCGGTGGATACCCGTCTAGCAGGACAGGTGATGGCATTCGAAGTGCCTGTCCAGCAGGGAGCAGGTGATGGCAGTGAATACCCGTCCCGCAGGACAGAGGTGGTGGCCGTGGATAAACCTTCCAGCATGACAGGTATTGGCGGTGAATACCCGTCCAGCATGACAGGTGGTGGCGGTGGATACTCGTTCCGCAGGGCAGGCGGTGGCGGTGGATACCTGCTCTGCAGGACAGTGGTGGCGCTAGATACCCCTTCGTACAGGACAGGTGGTGGCGGTGAATACACGTCCACTACAAGGACAGATGGTGGCGGTGGATACCCGTCCTGCAGTACAGGTGATGTTCATGGCGGTGGATACTCGTGCAGCACGACAGGTGATGGTCGTCGCGGTTTATACCCGTCCTACAGGACAAGTGATGGCGGTGGATACCCGTCCTACAGGTCAGGTGGTGGCGGTGGATACCCGTCCTACAGGACAGGTGGTGGCGGTGGATACCCGTCCTACAGCGACAGGTGGTGGCGGTGGATACCCGTCCTGCAGGACAGGTGATGGTCATGGCGGTGGATATCCGTCCTACAGTGACAGGTGGTGGCGGTGTATACCCGCCCTGCAGGACAGGTGATGGTCGTGGCGGTGGATACCTATCCTGCAGGACAGGTGGTGGTGGTGGACACCGGCCCGTTCCGCAGAAATTGACTTCCAATATCATTCTCCCCTCCACTGAGGTGCTGTGGTTCAGGAGTACCTTCTTTTCATTTGACGGTCTCCTTTCCAATGTTCTGTGTTTTCACTGAAGGACGCTCCCTTCACGAAGTGGATGACGTCCATCGTGTCTATTGTGTGAGGATGCGTCAGATTTTCTCTTAGTTTATTCTAGTTTTGTTGCTAGTTCCCTGGTGGCTTGCCTCGTGACTTCCTGAACTGACGATTTAGTCCCTAAACTATCAGTCGTCCCTGGGAGCAGCGGCCGACTCTGCCCTGGTGCAGGCATACTGCTGGGCTGAGTCCCACTTCAGGGAACCTCGCCCTGGTCTGTGCGATCCTCACCCCCTCCTGCTACGAGAGCTGGACGTTGGGGGTAAACAAACTTTTTATCGTGTATAAAACGATTTTAAAAAATTAAATCCTTATTGTGATCCTCATCGGTGCGACAAGACATTTGTAGATTGAGTGAAGAGAGATGGTGAGGAAGGGATCGCAAGGGGTTTGGGGCGTGAAGGGTGAGGAGAGAGAGAAGGCACGGTGTGTGTGAAGGTTTTGTTTGGAGGGGCTGTTTTGCCATAACAGGAAGGTGTGGCTTTAAGAAGAAGAAGAAAGTAGAAGCAGCAGCAGCATAAAAAAAGAGAGTGCACGTGTGTGTGCAGATTTAACTGGGGCTTAAGAAAAAATAAATAAAATAAATAATTGGAAATTGATTGTAGTGTGTATACTTTATATGCACATTGTCACTACTACTACTAGCCTACTGGCTCCTTGTAGCTGCTTCTTATTAATTCTCTCTTCCAGCATTATTGTAACTATAAATCTCTCTTCCAGCATTATTCTAACTATAACAAGAATTTATAATAATTAGGAGAATATTGATGACGTGGTAAGCATGATGGCAAATATTTACATCTTTGTTTCTTCCATATATCGCTTTATATTACTTCCAAGGTTTTCCTTCTGCGTTTGTTCCTTTTCTTTCTTTCAGGCTCAGAGTGAGCATCGTAGGAATGGCAGCCGTCTTGATAGACTTGTAAAAACTGGGAACACCACCGACAGCTTCAGCCAGGTCCTGGCACTGGTTCTTCAGTGTTGAGTGGCAACCGTTCATTTGACAAAGAATAGCTGTTTCAAGGGTTTAGGGAAAAAAGTTTTAAAGTTACAAGTTTGTTCACATTTTGTCTGCTCGTGTGTGGAAGTAATTTTCGCAGTCTGTCAGTAGCACATCGGACTTGCCCTCCGTCTTGGATCACTGAGCTGCTGCATTTATTTATTTTTTTTTCAGGTTACTTTATGTTTGCTCTAGAACAAATCTTAGAAGTTATATGAGTAACTTAATGTCCTTGTGAATTCATTGTTATTTTCATTTGTTTATTTATTTATTTATTTTTTCCTTCTTCTTCATTATCATCTTTTTCTTCTTTTCTTCTCTTCTTCTGCTTCTTCTTTTCTCTTTTCTTTTCTTCTTCTTCTTCTTCTTCTTCTTGTTTTTTGTTCTTCCGCTTCTCTTTTCTTCTTCTTCTTATTATTATAATTCTTCTTCTTCTTCTTCTGCTTCTTCTTCTTCTTTTTTTCTTCTTCTTCTTCTTCTTGTTTTTTGTTCTCTCCGCTTCTTCTTTTTCTTCTTCTTCTTCTTCTTCTTATTATAATTATTGTTATTATTATTATTATTATTATTATTATTATTATTGTTGTTGTTGTTGTTCAGACATTCCGGACAAGCTGGAGAGGGAGGAGGTGAGAAGAAATACCAAGTGTTGGGGAGGGTGAGTTTATTCCCTGACTAAATTCCCCTGAAGAAGCTTGTGCAGAAGCTAGTCGGGAATAAACTATCCTCCCAGCACTTGTGTTTCTTCTCACCTCCTCCTCCATTATTAGCATCATTATATTCCGGAATTACTAGTAGCAGTAGTGACGTCAGTAAATTTGCGGAATGACACCAAATTACGAAGATAAGACAGGACTGGATAGAAAGTATGATTGGACAGAAAAGTGTGAAATGAAATTCGATATCAATGAGGTAGCGTTCTCTACGTAAGAAGTAAGAGAGAGAGAGAGAGAGAGAGAGGGAGAGAGAGAGAGGGATGCACAATATATAACAGCAGCTTAAAGGCCAGGGAGATAGCTAAATCAGCTTCGAGAGAGAGAAAACAAAGTGATACTACAAGTCTGCGGCCTATAAAACAGTGCATTTAGTGCTTTGATAAGGCCTCTCTTACATTACGGTGTACAGTTGTGGCTGCCAGCAAAGAAGAGTGACTAGGATGATCCAGGGACTGAAAAAAAAAAAAAAAAAAGCTACGTCACTGGAATGGTGTAGGGTGCGTGGTGATACGATAGAGGTATTTCGATATCATTAAGGTAGGCTTTACCTCCTCATACGGTGTTCCATCCCTCGAAGTAATAATAATTGATAATAATAATAATAATAATGATAATAATAATAAGTGAATTGATAAGTAAATATGCATCCGCCAATTCATGATGACTTAAGATTTCTCGGCCTGGGTGCTGGACCTTACAAGTCTCCTGATACTTCATCTCCTTGCTATTCTTGTCATGTGCCTTACCCGAATAGAATGGCTGGGCGGGGGGAGGGGAGGGAAAGGTGACAGGCGAGGTGCGGAGGCTACGAGGGGTGCATGGCAGGGTTAGTTGGGGATGAGCTCAGCCCCAGTGAACGCTCGTGTGTGTCAGCTGAAGGACACCAACACTGCCCGGTGGATCCATCTGGGTGGTGCCAAGCGAGGAACATGTACTGGTGTTTTGGTGAGTAGATTAGGTAGTGGTGATACGAAAGAGATTTAACAATACGGCCCTTAGATGTTCTTCCATATGATGTATGCTAACAATCGTGTGTGTGTGTGTGTGTGTGTGTGTGTGATGGGAATAAGGTACCTAAGTTTGTTAGTGAACACGTACTATTATTTAGTATACTATCATTTGCTCCTTTACTTTACTGAAAACAGTACGGTTCATATTGAAAGCATGTTATAAAACTACATTGTGGTTTGTAAGCATGAACTCTGCCGCTCTCCCATCGTCTGCAGCAGTGATTACGTGAGAGGTGGAGACTAAAGGAAGGGGAGTAGGGGAGCTGCCAGGTGCCTCCACACGCCCCACAATTGCATCGAGGGAAACATTCTTTTCTTTGTTCTTTTCACAACATCCTCACTTTATTTTACCAACCGTGATTCAAGTAAGAGAGAAATCTGTTACGCGTGAGCATACACTGAACTCTAGGGGATGGACCATGAAGGGGTGTTGCTCACACTAACAATGGAAGGGTTAAAAGAAAAGGAGACATTTTAACTGCTACTTAATATCTTAAAGTTAACCCTTAAATTAAGTAACAATACAAAATTGAGAAGATTATTTAAGTAAGTAAAAGTAACAAGGAGTGGCAATCTGAACTGGACTGAATAACTTAAAAACCTGAGTTCTAGGATTAATAACTTAAGCCAAGTTAAAGTAAATGCATATAGATACAAATTACAAAAATAAACACCTTTACATATACATAATAGAAAATAAATATAAATGTGTTTGTGTGTGTGTGTGTGTGTGTGTGTGTGTTTATGTGTGTGTGTGTGTGGGTGTGTAACACTGGTGTAACTCTTCTACCACCGCTCTCGAGTGTATATGAGGCTCCCAGCGTATGCCAAGGCGAACTCAGAGCTGTAGCGACCCTTGGAGGAGACTCAGGCTCGATGGAACTCTACCCCTCGTTATCGGCTTGGTAGCCTGCTTCAGGTCACGTATCCAGTATGCCTCAAGCTATACACGTGGCAGCGCCACGGGTCTAAGCAGGCACCTTATTCCGTGGTAGAGTAGTCACGTGTGTGTGACATTCCCCCTTCTTAGGATGACGCAGAAGGGAATAATTCTGCGTCATTAGAGAGAAGTGAGGTGGTTCCTGTCCCGTGCATGTTGATTCCACCAGAACGTCGGTAGATGGTTCTTCTGGCAGTGCTCGGCCCTCGGCTGCCTCCATCGACCGGTTCACAAGGCACGACTGCATCCCCGGCAACAGGATCCTAGGGTCCTCAGGGTCGCGACAGGTAGTGATGCGAGGCGTAGTGGGAAGGCGAGACAAAGTGTCAGCAAGGCAGTTGTCCAGTCCCTTAATATGGTGCATTTCAATGTGGTAAGGCTGGAGCTGTAGAGACCACCGTAGCAGACGTTGGTTAGTGAAGCGGTTCCTGCTGAGAAAAGTCAAAGGGTTGTGGTCAGTGTAGATTTGGAGTGGCTGGGTGTTGGACTGAAGATAGTACTCAAACTTCTTGATGGCAGAGATAATGGCTAAAAGTTCTTTCTCGATAGTGCTGTAATTCTTCTTGATGGATGTTAGAACTTCTCGGAGTGGTAGGCGACTGGGTGAAAGATTCCGTCAGATTCTTGCAGGAGGAGCGGCACCCGAAGCGTGATCACTGGCGTCAGTATGTATGATGAAGGGTTTACTGAAGTCGGCCGCACGCAAAACCGGTTCCTGAGCAAGCAAGTTCTTAAGTTGATTGAAAGGCATGTTGGCAGGCAGGGGGTCCATTCGTACGCCACATTCCCACTAGTTAGTCTAGTAAGTGGCCCAGCTGCGTCTGCGAAGTTTGGACAGAAACGCCGGTAGAACCCCGCCATGCCCAGGAAGCGGCGGAGCTCGCGGCTCGAGTAGTGGGAGTTGGGTACTTCAGTACTGCGTCGACGTTAGTGGTCTTTGGGCCGGACGGAGCCTTGTCCAATCTGATGTCCTAGGTAGGGAGACGGTGGCAGCTCCGAACGTAGACTTCGCCAGCTTCACGGTGAGGTTCGCTTCCTGCAGACGGCTGAGCACATTCTGGGACCCCAGAGGGCCGGAACACTCATGCGAGAACTCCATCCCGTTTGTAAAAGGCAGGGTAATGAGTAATTTGATCTGGAGGGATAACCTTGTCATGAAATTGAGTCAAAAAGTAGTGTCTTCCTGTTGAGCCTCAGTGAGAAGTTTCAGAAAATATTTGATTGAGTTCATGTGGGGATGGGCTCTCTTCTTTGGAAGTGAGAAAAGACTGATCAGATTTCCTTGCTTGTGCACGAGTAGTGACACAAACAGGGAATAAGCCTGGTTGTTGCTCTTCTAACTGTACAGTGGGGTTATCCATCAGCATTGCGTCACTAATTACCAAAGGGGGAGTCACCTTACTGCCAGCTAGGTCATTAGCGAGGAGTAGTTGAGCATTAGGGATGGGGTAAGGCTGGTTCTTCACTAACTCCTATTAT